>NC_134361.1:109842127-110052127 GCF_048569485.1 Anomaloglossus baeobatrachus | reverse complement strand
TCGCGCCTCTCTCTCTCTCTCGCGCCTCTCTCTCTCTCGCGCCTCTCTCTCTCTCGCGCTCTCTCTCTCTCGCGCTCTCTCTCTCTCGCGCTCTCTCTCTCTCGCGCTCTCTCTCTCTCGCGCTCTCTCTCTCTCTTCGCGCTCTCTCTCTCTCGCGCTCTCTCTCGCTCGCGCTCTCGCTCGCAGCGCGCGCTCTCTCTCTCGCTCGCGCGCGCTCTCTCTCTCGCGGCCTCTCTCTCTCGCGCGCGCGCTCTCTCTCTCTCGCGCTCTCTCTCTCGCGCGCTCTCTCTCTCTCTCTCTCGCGCTCTCTCTCTCGCGCTCTCTCTCTCTCTCTCGCTCTCTCTCTCTCGCGCGCGCAGCGCGCGCGCTCTCTCTCTCTCGCGCTCTCTCTCTCTCTCGCGCTCTCTCTCTCTCTCTCTCGCGCGCTCTCTCTCTCTCCTCTCGCGCTCTCTCTCTCTCTCGTCGCGCTCTCTCTCTCTCTCTCGCGCTCTCTCGCGCTCTCTCTCTCTCTCGCGCGCGCTCTCTCTCTCTCTCTCGCGCGCGCGCTGTTCAACTTATCAGCTATAATACCAATACCGTGGTGTTAGATTATTGCTACCAGCAGCTGCCACTAGGAGGAGCCCTTGTGTGCTTGGACCCTTTGGAGTCAGTGTTATAAAGTAGAAGCACTTCTCCCCTTCCTAGTGGCTTTTGCAGGAAGCCGCAATGTTTACACATTTGTGCCATTCACGGCTGTCATAGTCTTTGCCCTTTCCCCCTCCCGGTATACAGATGTCACTTTGTACATTACTGTGCTCTGTACCAGTGATGTAGCATTTTGGCTTTCTGCAGCATTTTGCCCATGAGCACAGCCTTGGCACCGCTGCAGTTGCACTCAGTGGGGATCTCTCCTCTGGTTGTATGGGTACATTGTAAGCCCCTGGTGCAGTAATCTATTGATGTGAGCGGCTGCCAGTAGATCCCGGCTGAGCAGGCGGCACATCCCGTCATCAGGTTTCCTGGGAATAAATCTGCTTTTCTGGGAAGTTGTCACAGAGGACGGAGTGTTATCCGGAGATGATAAAGGCAGACGATCGCACACTAGTTATTTTCTTCTTGACAATCGTTAGTTGGTTTTATTATAAGCAGAGAATTTCCATTCCAAAGCGAATGGTGACTCTCCGTATATTGGAGTGTGACCTTGCTAAGCTGTAAGTGAGCACGTGAACACTTGGAGTTTTGTACATCTTGTACACTTTCATTGTTCGGCATTAATTGACTTTTTATTTGTATTTTATTTTCCGCAGACTGAGTGCATTACCATGGAAACCTCGCGGAGATTGTCACTCCAGCCGTTCTGCTGGGAATCCAAGCTAAGTTGACTGGAAGACGGAAGACAGACAGGACGCGTGAAGCCGGGTTGGATTTCCTATGGACACATACCTGCTTTTCCCACACAGATTAAATGTACAGCCATTTAAAGCTTGTATTAATGTGTCGGCAAAAGGAAGCTTATTTTTTTATTTATTTTTATTTTATTTTTTTTCAACCTTATTTTTGTGAAGAGGGGGAGGGGAGGGGGGAAGCAGAGGTCTCATGGCACATTTTTCTACGTTTGCATATGAGACATTGCTGCGCTTTCAAGAAGTGGCTCTGACTTGTAAAATGGTTCAGAACCGGCTTCCATGTTGCACTTTTGGTGCCATTTTACATTGCAGATTTACTCTTTTATGTATTTAAGAAAAGAGCTCGGGAGAATTTAGACATGTACTTTAAGAAAGTTTACCCTCAAGGGGGCTATAAGTTATGTAAATCGGCTCATTGTCGATTCAATGCAAGAGCTAATTTTTCTGGGACAAAGGAAACTATGATATATGTAAAAAGAAATATTTTGAGTATTTTTTTTTTTTTTTTTAAGTCTATGTATTTTACTTGATCTATATTATAAGATGCCTCCTCCATTGAACAAATATACATTTGACGATGGTACATGAAGTCCCCCCCACCATACCCCATCTGCATTTCTCACTTTATAAGTTTATATTTAGAATTAAGGAAAAGGTACAGTATTAATTTTTTATTAAAATATTCTCTGGCACGTACAAGGTAAAACCAGACAAGATGGTATTTTCTCCATTAATTTCATATATTTATTTTTACTTTTTTTTGCTGAATCGGCATTGTTTCCACTTTGTGTAACAGCAGAATCCTATAGTGTAGGTACGACGCAGCGGGTAAATGGTCAGACTGGAGGGAGGCGGCGGTGTCACTTGATACATAATTTTTGGTGATTCAGTTACTTTTGTTAGATTTCTCATCTTTCTTACAAATGGCCCCCATTTAGTTTGCGCTCAAATTTCTGCTTCAGAACCTCAATCACTGTGAATACCATAGGCTAAAGCACAAACCTGCCCTCATTGAAGTGCGTGTCTCTGTAGGACCAGTGTCAAAGCATATCGGAACTGGTTCAGTAGGACGGCAGTGAGGCTCAAAGGGGCGCTTTCAGCTCAGAATGACTGTCCAACCAAGTATAGGCAACTCTGTGCATCATTTCGTGGCCAAGCATTTATATACACCTCACCTGCTGGTTTTCAATCTGTCTCCACTAGCCTCTACTTTGATTAACAGCTCCGGCTTCATAGAGCAGAGAAGGGAGTAGGTAGAGTGAAAACCAGCAGGTGAGAAGGTGGATATCGTGTTTTTCCAAAAATAAGACAATGTCTTATACCTTTATTTTCTTTTGCTCCCAAAAAAGCGTTAGGGCTTATTTTTGGAGTAAGTCTTAGTCTTGGAGAAACATGGTTGAGGATACGTTTATCCCCTCAAAAAAAGCAGACCCCCCCCCCTTTTCCCAGGAGACTGATACTTACCAGACCCCAGACATCTGCGTTGCTCCCAGGTCCTCCCTGTGATCTCCGGCAGGCCCTCTCAGGTATGCTGCACTCCATCCGCCCCTGTTTCTGGCCGGCACACTCACATACATCAGATCACACACACACAATCACTGATCAGATCACACACACTCACTCACCACATCCGGTAGTACAGAATGTCTCCGGCTGCAGGGAAAGATGGGAGGAAGTTATGCATCGTAGGTCCTGTAAGCATTCCACCCGCAGCTGCAGATCCTTGTGCTCCACAACACTGCATCTCAGGGTTCTGCTGGCAAGAAGAAATCTGTATTGCTAGGGGTGTGTGTGTGTGTGTGTTCTGATGGGTGGTTGTGTGTGTGTGTGTGTGTGTGTGTGTGTGTTGTGATGGGTGGGTGGGTGGTTGTGTGTGTGTGTGTTCTGATGGGTGGTTGTGTGTGATCTAATGGGTGGTTGTGTGTGATCTAATGGGTGGTTGTGTGTGATCTAATGGGTGGTTGTGTGTGATCTAATGGGTGGTTGTGTGTGATCTAATGGGTGGTTGTGTGTGATCTAATGGGTGGTTGTGTGTGATCTAATGGGTGGTTGTGTGTGATCTAATGGGTGGTTGTGTGTGATCTAATGGGTGGTTGTGTGTGATCTAATGGGTGGATGTGTGTGATCTAATGGGTGGTTGTGTGTGATCTAATGGGTGGTTGTGTGTGATCTAATGGGTGGTTGTGTGTGTGTGTGTGTGATCTGATGGGTGGTTGTGTGTGTGTGATCTGATGGGTGGTTGTGTGTGTGATCTGATGGGTGGTTGTGTGTGTGTGTGTGATCTGATGGATGGTTGTGTGTGTGTGTGATCTAATGGGTGGTTGTGTGTGTGTGTGTGTGTGTGTGTGTGATCTAATGGGTGGTTGTGTGTGTGTGATCTAATGGGTGGTTGTGTGTGTGTGATCTAATGGGTGGTTGTGTGTGTGTGTGATCTAATGGGTGGTTGTGTGTGTGTGATCTGATGGGTGGTTGTGTGTGTGTGTGTGATCTGATGGGTGGTTGTGTGTGTGTGATCTGATGGGTGGTTGTGTATGTGTGTGTGATCTGATGGGTGGTTGTGTGTGTGTGTGTGATCTGATGGGTGGTTGTGTGTGTGTGTGTGTGATCTGATGGGTGGTTGTGTGTGTGTGTGATCTGATGGGTGGTTGTGTGTGTGTGATCTGATGGGTGGTTGTGTGTGTGTGTGTGTGATCTGATGGGTGGTTGTGTGTGTGTGTGATCTGATGGGTGGTTGTGTGTGTGTGTGATCCGATGGGTGGTTGTGTGTGTGTGATCTGATGGGTGGTTGTGTGTGTGTGATCTGATGGGTGGTTGTGTATGTGTGTGTGATCTGATGGGTGGTTGTGTGTGTGTGTGATCTGATGGGTGGTTGTGTGTGTGTGTGATCTGATGGGTGGTTGTGTGTGTGTGTGATCTGATGGGTGGTTGTGTGTGTGTGTGATCTGATGGGTGGTTGTGTGTGTGTGTGATCTGATGGGTGGTTGTGTGTGTGTGTGTGTGATCTGATGGGTGGTTGTGTGTGTGTGTGATCTGATGGGTGGTTGTGTGTGTGTGTGATCCGATGGGTGGTTGTGTGTGTGTGATCTGATGGGTGGTTGTGTGTGTGTGATCTGATGGGTGGTTGTGTGTGTGTGATCTGATGTGTGGTTGTGTGATCTGACGTGTGTAATCTGATGTATGTGGGTGTGTATTCACTGCAGGTCCTCCCGCTCGGCGTCTGGTGAGAATGATTGTGAGTGTTTGCTTTCTATAATGAAGTGCCCTGCAGTATTTTTTACCTTTATCAGCATGGACACTTCATTATTGAACTGAGTCTAGGGCTTATTTTTTTGGGCGAGGTCTTATTTTTGGAAAAACATGATATGAATGATTGGCCCTGCCATGAAGCGCCTGTACTTGGTTTGAACACTCATTCTGTGCTGACAGTCACTTTCACCCGGTTTCACAAGTATAAATTGGCCACTGATCTCCTGGCCCATAATCAGCAGCCTCATAGTCATAGGTTGCAGAGTTCGGGTCTGCAGACCCCCGGCCAGTCCGTATTCAGCCTAAGATGACATCACCTTATTGAGGACCATGTAGAAGGGGATCTATTTGTTTACTGTCTTGGAGCTGTTGGTGTGAGGATGCCAAGGTACGTGCTCTGCATATGACCACTTCTCTCACCGATTCACTTCTGTTTAGGATCTTTTACAATCCAGTCTTTTTAAAATTTGCAATGTATAAAGCTGCTGATTATATTTGGGAGACTGTTCTTAACTGGCCCTCTAGTACAAGTATCTTCATTTTTCCAAAATGTAATTAATTTTTTTTTTTAATGTACCCAAATGATTACCAAGTCAGAACCGTATTGCCACCCAACACTGATTTTCTACGATTGATGCCATCGACCCGTTTTTGTTTTTTTCTGTTTGACGTTTGCGATATTGCGGCTGCGAGTTTAGATCTTGCGGATGACCTCAACCTTAGTTCACGGTCAGTTACACAGGTACAGCATAAAATATGCAATCTCTTAGTTTACAAATGAAACTAATTTATTCAGTATTGTGCTGGAATAATGTAAAGCATATCACTAGATAATATCTTCCAGCTGTCGGTTTATGCTGCTGTATAGTATAAAATTTACCAATGATGGGAGAATTGTGTGTCCTGTAAATTTTATTTCATATTGGAAAGTTATTTTGTCTGTACAAATTAATAAAACCTGGTTGGTACTGTTTATTACAATTCTTGTTTCTTCATTTTGTGCACATGCTCAAGTCCAGTATTGGAATGTACCCATGTGCAAATAAGGAGCAGGCGATCAGACACATTCTTTGGGTTTCTTTGTGTTTTGCAACAACAAACTTCCCCTTAATTATAAAAGACTATTCTATGTAACATTCTGCTGACGGTCAGCATAACTGTATCTGTAGTTTTATTCTAAACTGCTTGACAAAACTTTTAACGGGAACCTGTCACCAGATTTTCTGGCCTTCTAAACTAAAACTAGCACCTAAATCAGCGCCAGAGATGCATTTTATAAAAGTACACGTTACCCCCTAACCCTCCCTATAGCCCCCAAAAATACCTTTATAAAATCTCCTAACCAGTATGTAAATTGTCCGGTCCAGTGGGCGTCTTATTCTGTGCCTCCTGTCCTCTTTGCTGATTGACGTGGTTGACGCTTCGGACGCCATCCACGTAGGCGGACAAAATCTCCATATTCCTGGGTCACGCAGGCAGACTTTGCTCTTGCCTTGTTGTTGGAGACTAAAGGCTGCTTTACACGTTTCAATTTCCTATGCGATCGCACCTGCCCCCATCGTTTGTGCGGCTCGTGCAATTTGTTGCCCGTGTCGCACAAACGAGTAACCCCCCCCCCCCGTCACACGTACTTACCTTCCATATGGCCTCGCTGTGGGCGGAGAACATCCACTTCCTGGAGTGGCAGCCGGCCAATAGAAGCAGAGGGGCGGAGATGAGCGGGACTTAACATCCCGCCCACCTCCTTCCTTCCGTATAGCCGGCGGGAGCCGCGGGACGCAGTTAAGCTGAGTTAATCATTCCCGGGGTGTCACACACAGCGATGTGTGCTGCCTCGGGAACATTGAACAACCGGACGTTCAATTTTTAGAAATTGAACAACATGTATGCGACCAACGGTTTATCGTACAATCTGGGTTACACGTAGGTTTCACACGCTACAACAACACTAACTATGCCGGATGTGCGTCACGACGTGACCCCGCTGACACATCGTTAGATATATTGTAGCGTGTAAAGCCAGCTCTAAACATAGGTGCGCCTGCGCAAACCGGCGCATTCTCTGCGCAGGCGCAAGATTTTGCTCAGTGATGTGAATCAAGCAAGTGGCATCCTCCACATTACTGGGCAAACGCTCGCACCTGTGCAGAGAACTCGCCGGTTCACACAGGCGCACCTATGACTTCGGCTCTGCCCGCAATAGAGCAAAGTGTGCCTGCGCGAGTCGGGAATGTGTTTACACAGGTGAGATTTTGCCAGTCTACATGGATGGCGTCCAAGCTGTCATCCATGTCAATCAGCACAAAAGGAGAGACAGGAGGCGTAAATTAAAACACCCATTGGATGGGACAATTTACATACCAGGTGGGAGATTTTATAAAGATATTTTTGGGGGCTGCAGGAGGGGTCAGAGGGTAACGTGCACCTTTTATAGACTGCAGCACAGGCGCTGATTAAGCTGCTAGCTTTAGCTTAGAAGGCCAAAATCAGGAGACAGGTTCCCTTTAAATGCTTAGAAGCTGAGAGATTTCCAATACCATTCACAGTCCAGGTATGAGGTGACCATTGATATTCTATGCCCCACTATTCTGACTTAGTGATGTTTGTGTTTAATGTGAAACTTGTCAGATCTGCTGGAGAATAAGAAACCGACCAGCTCCACAACACACATGTTGGTACAGTTGCCGATTTTCAGCCGACCATCTGATGGTTTTAGGGGTCTCCAGTGTATTGGAAATTCATCAGCTGAACTTTTTGTTATCAGGTAAGACAAGCAGACGAGCCTCCTCTTTTGAAAATGCGTGAGCGCTGATATGTGGAGGATTTGGAAGAGATGTCTGTCAGATGGTTCATTAGACCTTTAGGCTATGTGCCCACGGGACTCTGTACCCGCGGATTATGCTGCAGAAAACCTGCTGATTTACCTGGATTTTCTAGATAAATCCGCAGGTTTATGCAAGTACAGTCACTCCCCATGTTATCCTATGGGAAGTGCTGTGTCCATGCTGCGGTATGTGCGGCTGCGGAATATGCTGCAGATGTCCCACAGACGCACGTAACTGCATGTCAATTATTCCTGCGGAATTCCTGGCTCTCCACTATGGAGATAGAGGCCAGGACTTCCGCAGGTAAGTCGCATGAATGTCCGCAGGTTTAACGCAGATATCCCGCAGCAATGTATAGCTGCGGATTCCGGGGAGCTGCTGGGGGAAACCTGGGTGAGCTCCCTTAGGCACATAGCCTTAGGCTGCATGCTTTCGCTTCCCCAGCAAAGTCTATGAAAAATCTGAATTTCTATGCGCACGTTGCAGTTGTTTGGGGTTTTTTTTTGTCTGCCTTTTATTTGTCAAATATTTATCAAAATCTTTGTCAAAAAAAAAGCAGCATGTCACTTCTCTTTGCAGTTTTCTCCGTTTTCACCCATTAGCTTCAATGTGGTGTGTCAAGATGCAAGAAAAATCTGCACATTTGCGCCGCGTTTTTCTTGAGTTTTGGATCTGTTTTTGTCAACAAAAATACATGCATTTTCCCAAGATGTGAGGTTAAGAGGCTTCCTGTGAAAAATATGGCCAAAACTGCTGCGTTTTTACTGGGGTTTTTTTTTCCCTTCAAACGCAGTGTTTACAGTTGTCACTCCACCAGAGGGTGTAGTTTTGTTGTCAAACCAATACTGCAGCGTGCACATATACCCTTACTCTCCTTCCTCCTCTCGCAAACATACCTGTATATTGGGCATCAAAAGAAATGGCTGTTGGCTTACAGCTTTCTGTGGTTGTCTGCTATACATAACTATTTCTTGTAAAAGGGTATTTTGGAAAAGCTAAAATTCAGCTTAGTCATGAAGATCTTTCCCCTCTGTTCCAGTGATTGTTTGGTTCTCTGAACATTTAGCCCCTCTGTCATCAGGTAATTCCACAGAAATAATTGACATGCAATTACGAGCGGCTGTGGGACATCTGCAGCATGGTTCCGCAGCCGCACATATCCGCAGCATGGACACAGCACTCCCCATGTCCCATAGGATAACATGGGGAGTGTCTGTACATGCAGAAACCTGTGGATTTATCTGGAAAATCCGTGGATTTTCCACAGATAAATCCGCAGGTTTAACACTAGAACTACTGAGGTAGTCATTTTGACTACTTTGCACCATGTATTTCTATATAGGTGTCACGAGTCCAGTAGTTCTAGTGTTAATCTCCCATGGGCACATTGCCTAAGGGCGTTTCTCAGCACTAAATGACTGACCAAACCAAGCACAAGCTTTCAGTATACCATTGGTGTTATATTTCCAATAGGTGGGAAGGGCACTGAACTCTTTGGCTATAACAAAAGTGCAAGCAGCAGGTGGAATCAGTCCATCTAGAATCCATAGAATGGCCAGGTACAGATTGCATGTATCCGGACTCCAAAATAGGTGCACAGATGTGCGTGGCTGGCAAGAAAAGGAAAGGTCTCCAGTACCAATGTAGCTAAAACTCTGGTTTATTAGGTATATTTAAAACCTAATGAAACGCAGAACACTGATTCATTTCGGAAAAAAAATCATCAGGTGTTCTGCATTTCATTATGTTATAAATATACCTAATAAACCAGAGAGTTTTATCTACATTGGTGCTGGAGACATTTCCTCTTCCTTACTATAACAAGAGTGCACTGATCGACTGCTCTGGGACTGAACAGTCATTTTGTCCAGACACACTACTTTTTATTGACCTGTAATCCTTTTGCAACATTTCATAATCCACACAATTTTGTGTAGAGTTTCCTCTACTGAAATTCATAGCAGATATGTCCCATGTGAATATGCACGTGAAGTATTTTATGTATCAATAAATAAAGTGTAAAATTGAGCTTAGCATTTTTTTTTTTTTTACAATTTTGTAGTTTACTATCTAGAATGAAACAGCCAGTATCATCGATCAGGAGCCATGGCCCCTGGCATTGACACTTCTCACAAGAACTGCATTGTAATGCTGGATTTAACTGCAATAATACAAGTGTAAGTCACCTAGTCCCTGTCCCTGTTCCCACCACCACCACCAAAAAAAACGTCCTACACATGAATATGAATGAAAAAACTCCAGCGGATCATAGACTTGGGTGAAGTAAAAACTTACATCTTTATTTGTGCAGGTTAAGAATCCACATCGTGGGTGGTATCCACAGAATCAGGATAGTATTAGATTATATCATCCAACGCGTTTCGACATGAGACATTGCCGTATGATTTTAAACATGGATGGTTACAAAATGAATTAAATACCTCTATATAGCACACATCGGATATCCCATCATGCAACAGGTTAAGTTAAATCAATTAGTCAACAGCTGATATATATATATATATATTATATATATATATATATACCTGTGCAAAAAGGCAGAGCTGCAGATCCAATGTGTTATGAGTGAAAAGTACATATATATATAAAATACATTTGTATACACAAAATAAAAACAGAAACTCACATGAAAAAAACAAATGAATCGGTTGTATTGAACTATCATGTCCTGGCGAATATTAAGCCCGTGTGGAGCTCTGGTATTTAACTTAAACATCCAGAATGATTCTCTGTTCAATACTTTTTTTTAATGGAAATCACCTCCTCTAACCATTCTAGATACTTTCTTGATAGCCTTAACCGGATTTAAATTTAGAGCTATGTGTGCACTAGAAAGTGCCTTTTTCTTAAGAAAAATCCGGATCCTCTTAAAGAATCCTGCATCCGCGGTAAAAAAACGCAACGAAATCCCTATGCGGTTTGCCGCGGATTTTCCGCAAGTTGGTCTTTGTGGATTTTTACCATAATCTATGGCAAAAACCACAGGTACCTGCGGAACAGAAATGACATGCTCATTAATTCAGCAGTGGAAAATCTGCGGGTAAATCCCCGGGTATAAAAAAAAAAAAACCCCGCAGTGTGCACACAGCAATTTTTAAGACCCATAGGATTTGCTGGGGAATGACTGCAGCAATGTTAGACACATTTTCTGCAGCAAATCCGCTATAAATCTGCAGCGTGCGCACAGGGCCTAAATCTCCTCCATGGACTGAAGTGAAATGTTTAGATACCGCTGAAGAACCGCATAAGGCTATGTCCGCACGTTGCTTTTTACCTGCTTTTTTGCTGCTTTTTCAACTGCAGCGTTTAATGACAAAATGGTTGTGTTCTGCTTTTCAAGCAAAGTCTATGGGAATTTGGGTTTCTTGTCCGCACTATGCAGTTCAAACTGCAGCCTTTTTGTTGCAGAACTTTGGTCAAAAACTCAGCTTTGCAGTGCAAAACACAAATGGCAAAAACAATTGACATGTCAGTTGTTTTTGCTATTTGGGTTTTGCACTGCAAAGCTGAGTTTTTGACCAAAGTTCTGCAACAAAAAGGCTGCAGTTTGAACTGCATAGTGCGGACAAGAAACCCAAATTCCCATAGACTTTGCTTGAAAAGCAGAACACAACCATTTTGGCATTAAACGCTGCAGATGAAAAAGCAGCAAAAAAGCAGGTAAAAAGCAACGTGCGGACATAGCCTAAATGTGACTTGCAAACATCTGAAAGATGGCGTCTGATGTGGTTCTTCAGCGGCCCCACTGTACATCCAACATATTGCTTATGGCAAACGCTGCAGTCTATAAGGTACATTACACCCTCACTATTACAGTTTAGGTGTCTATTTATTCTATATTGCCCACTTGTGGACATTGAAATAAAAGTATCACCTTTGGTAACGTAATGGCAACCTGTGCAAGGGGGGATGTCCACATCTATAGAAGCCTTTATATACTAGCCAAGCACTGTCTTTTGTAGGTGTATTCCGTGAGAAAAAACTGGGGGAAAGAATATTTCCCAAAAGTAGTCGCACATTTTGATACAAAACGGATGGAATTGTTATTTAGCGATTTAGAGAATGTAACATTTTGATGCAAAATAGGTAAATATTTTTTTATGATTTGTATAATGCTATGATATTGGGGACTATATCTGGTAAACGCGTTGGATGATATAATCTAATACTATCCTGATTCTCTGGATACCACCTGCGATGTGGATTTTTAACCTGCACAAATAAACATGTACGTTTTTACGTCACCCAAGTCTGATCCGCTGGAATTTTTTGATTCATTTGCTGTGGATCCCTCTGCCTGGGCCTCTCCGTGCTGGATCAAGTGATTTACTCTGGAAGTAGCTGACGTTATAGCGGTGAGCTGGATATTTTTTCTACTTGCACGTGAATATAGCCATTTTTTCGGTTTTTCAATCCCATGTGATAAGGATGTGTGTTGTCTTTTTTGTTACAGTATCTGCATACTATGACATCTAATTCTTGAATTAAACATGGCAGCAATATATACATGTAATGACATCTTATTCTGAGCACACACGGCGAGTAAAACGGAGCAAGTGGAATGTGACAAAAAATTACATTCCACCCGGACCAATGTTACTCTATGGGGTCACTGCCATGAGCGATTTTTCTTCTCAGCCCTAATTGCCCTGAGAAAACGCAGCATTCTGAAGGTGGAAATTGATTCGTTTTCACTCACACCCATACAAGTCTATGGGTGCGAGAGAAACATTGCATTGTACTCTCATTGCATCGGTGTAATGCAAGTGCAGTGCGAGAATTGCATCAGCTGACAGTGGGGGAGATTAGTCCTTCCCTCTCCTGCACGGCTGTGCTGTGATTGCAGGGTCGCATCACAGTGGCATGACAATCACTTAAACTCAGCTCACACTTCAGCAGAGTGGGAGCGGAGTATCATGCAATTTACTTGCATTAATGACCGTGTGGCCCCAGCCTTATACACTGTATATCATTGCACCATTTTTTTCCCCTCAAATGTTCATTTGCTTTATGCAAAGTTAAAAGGGATTTGCAGCCTAAAGGTCCAGTCACACTAAGCAACTTACCAGCGATCCCAACAACGATAGGGATCGCTGGTAAGTTGCTAGGAGGTTGCTGGTGAGCTGTCACACTGCGACGCTCCAGCGATCCCACCAGCAACCTGACCTGGCAGGGATCGCTGGAGCGTGGCTACACGAGTTGCTGGTGAGCTCACCAGCAACCAGTGACCAGCCACACGTGCAGAGAGCAGGGAGCAGCGCACACCGCTTAGCGCTGGCTCCTTGCTCTCCTAGTACAGCACACATCGGGTTAATTACCTGATGTGTGCTGCAGCTAATGTGCACAGAGCAGGGAGCAGCGCACAATGCTTAGCGCTGGCTCCTTGCTCTCCTAGCTACAGCACACATCGGGTTAATTAACCCGATGTGTCCTGCAGCTACATGTGTACAGAGCAGGAGCCGGCACTGACAGTGAGAGCGGCTGAGTCTGGTATCAAAGGTAAATATCGGGTAACCAAGGACAGGGCTTCTTGGTTACCCGATGTTTACATTGGTTACCAGCCTCTGCAGAAGCCGGCTCCTGCTGCCTGCACATTTAGTTGTTGCTGTCTCGCTGTCACACACAGCGATCTGTGCTTCACAGCGGGACAGCAACAACTAAAAAATGACCCAGGACATTCAGCAACAACCAACGACCTCACAGCAGGGGCCAGGTTGTTGCTGGATGTCACACACAGCAACATCGCTAGCAACGTCACAAAAGTTGTTCGTTAGCAGCGATGTTGCTAGCAATGTTGCTTAGTGTGACGGGGCCTTTAGGGTGCAGTGACTGCAGACTTATGAATCCTCCCAGCACACAGTGTGCACACTGTCAGGATTATCCAGGGCTGGAAACTGGAGCGGGCAGGCGAGTATGATTGCATAGATGTGGTAACATGTCGACTAGATTGGCGCAGCCTTGCTCACCACAAGTGAATTGAGTGAGACTGGTCGCTTAATCAGATTGTTCCAGAAGTATGTAAATCACATACTTGTGGTCACGTGACCGGCTGCTCTCAGGGCTGATACTGGAGAACCTTGACCGTGCGCACACTGCGACCTGTGAGGATTCACAAATCTGCACTCATATAGAGTGACTGCACACTTGGACCCCATGCCTGAACAAGTCTTTAAGGCCTCTTTCACACATCAGTGATTCTGGTACGTATATGACAGGTTTTATACATACAAAAAACACGAACATACGCAGACCCATTAAAATCAATGGGTCTGCGCACACATCAGTGATTTTTCACTGACCTTGTCTCCTTGCGGCGTACACACGTGTCCATGATTTCGGCATGGAGACATGTCCATTTTTTTTCTGGCATCGCTGATGTCCCACTGACCACACAGTGGTGTGATCAGTGAGACACGTACCAGAAAAAAAACGGCCATTTAAAATAAAGAGCTTTTTAAACTCACCCGTCTCCAGCGATGCTGTCTATTCTCATGCATATGCATTTATTCACGGAGCAGCCGACCCGGAAGTAGCTGCAGCGGTTACACAGCATTGCAGGAGATATCAGCACCACGGAGAGCAGCGGCGTGGACGGGTGAGTTTATCTCCATGTGCTATCATTGATAGCACATGTAGAACCCATGTGTGCCGTTAATCACGGCACATGGAGGGACATGTGCGTTTTCAACACATCAGTGAAAAACGTCTGTTTTTCACTGACGTGAAATAGGCCTTAAACAGCTTTCTAAATTGTCTTCTTTAAATATTGTCCACCAACTTGCTCCTGCATTGTATACGGACGGTTCTTAGAGTTTCTTCTTCGTTTTGATGCCTCTCTGCTTGTCCTCTCTAAGGGTACGCTCACACTAGTAAAAAAAAAAATAAAAAAAAAATCAGCGAGCGAACTCTAAGGCCATGTGCCCACGGGAGATTAAACCTGCGGGTTTTCTGGATTTTCCAGACAAATCCGCAGGTTTCAGCATGTACAGACACTCCCCATGTTATCCTATGGGACATGGGGAGTGCTGTTTCCATGCTGCGGATATGTGCGGCTGCGGATGTCCCACAGCCACACATAACTGCATGTCAACTATTTCTGCGGAATTACCTGCGGAAATCCCGGTCCTCCACTATGGAGATAGAGGCTGGGACTTCCACAGGTAAGCCGCACGAATGCCCGCAGGTTTACCACAGATATTTCGCTGGAATCCCGCAGCTAAAAATAGCTGCGGATTCCGGCGAGCAGATGCGGAAAACCTGTGGATGTACCTGCGGATATATCCACAAGTACAAAATCCCGTGGGCACATAGCCTCAGTGTTAGAGATACCAGCAGTGACGGAAGGGAAGAGGATTGTACACAGGAGCTGCTTAGCGTGGAAAGGATGGAAAACTATATGGTATGAGGGAGGACAGAGAAGAAAAGCTATAGCAATGAGGAAAGTACATTATGAAGAAATAAGTGCAGGATAGAAGCTGTGCAGATATATTAGCAGTAAAGCCTAGGGCACCCTGAACACACACAGACACCCGAAGATCTGAAACTTGGATCAGGCTCCAAATTGTATATCTGGGTCCAAAAATGAATTAACGGATGAAGATGCCTGACTGTAAACTGCAAACATTTATTTTTCTTATCAAATGTGGCTATTATTATTAAAGTGTTATTTTCTCTCCATGTTTTATGGCATGCTGTTTGTGTAACCTATGTAGAGTTGAATTGGAGTTGTGGAAACCGAGTAACCAAGTGAGTGATACCATTAGTGTAACTTCCAAGCTGTGGAAACAGTGTAGCTTGCTGTGCTGCGCTATTTTCACAACTCCCATTCATAATTTGGGAGGTGATGCAAACAGCATAGCACAGCTGCACTCAGCTCTTTTCGTACCATAGTGACCCAGGATATACACACTGTTACTCCAATATTACCCATAAAAGGCAGAATATATTAAGAGAAGATTTCACAACCAACCAATATTTTTTGTGTAATGTAATATGTACACTTGCCAGCTACGTGAATGAGATTTCTGAAATCTCGGGCACATGTTCTTTTGCAGATTTGAAGCTGTTTCTTGGCTGCAGAATGTCAATTCCTTCAGCATTTTTCACTCATTGTGATGAATGGGCAAAAAGGGATCAAAACACTCCTTTTTCATCCAGCCTTTTACCTGTAAAGAGACACTTTTTTGGGATGTAGAAATGTCTGCAATAAATACAAAGAATTTCTAAATCCTCTTAAAGGGAACCTGACAGCTGATACGTTCTGCCCAATCTGTGGATAGCATATATATATCAGCCACTCACTGTATTATCCACTCTGAAACGCTGTGGCGCTTCAGAGAAAAACATACTTAATATCTCTGACATTGACTGACTGGTCTCTACGCGTGTGTATAGGTAGAGACCTTACACTTCAGAGCAGGCAGAAGCCGTGGAGGACCTGACTGTCCAACTAGTCTTGGTCCTCAGCAGATATTAAAGTAGTTTTTCCTCTAAAACACAGCAGCATTTCAGAGTCAAACATACCTGGCTGGGATAATACACCCAGTTGCTAAAACACACTGTTCCCAGTTTGGGTGACTTGTATCAGCTGTCTTGATATTTTGATATTGTTTGAAAGGGAATTTGTAAGTGCAATATGCAGCCAGACCCACGAGCAGTTCTCGGTGCATATTGCTAATCCCTGCCTAAAGGTACCGTCACACATAACGAGATCGCTAGCGAGATCGCAGCTGAGTCACGGTTTCTGTGACTCAGTAGCGATCCCGTTAGCGATCTTGTTATGTGTGACATCTACCAGCGATCAGGCCCCTGCTGTGAGATCTCTAGTCGTTGCAGAATGGTCCAGGCCATTTTCTTCAAAGGCGATGTCCTGCTGGGCAGGACACATCGCTGTGTTTGCCACTGTGTGACAGGGTCACAGTGACTGCTGAGATCGTTATACAGGTTGCTACTGCAACCTGTATTGTTCCTGCATCGCTGGTAAGATCTGACTGTGACATCTCACCTGCGACCTCCCAGCGACTTACCTGCGATCCCTATCAGGTCGCATCGTTTTCGGGATCGCTGGTAAGTCGTTGTGTGTGACTGGGCCTTAACACCCGTGCGACTAGTCCCTCCGCTCATTATCATATGATAAATGATCTTTACAAATACTCTTTCTAAAGATCCCTTTATCTATGTTACCAGATACAGGGAGAGTTACATCCCTTAGCTAGTTGGCCTCCTTAGCATGTGCATGCCCCCTGTGTACTAACATGCTAATGAATGCGCAGCATCAGAGGTTTGGTCATTCTCACCGCTCCCCGATGCCACCACGGACACTAAATTTTGGCTCCGTGCGAATGATCAGAAATCCCAGACTTCCAGTCATGCACACTTTGAAGCCGGGTGTACGCGTCCTGGCTTCAAACTGGTGTAGTGCGCATGACCGGATGTCCGCGGATGTTCTGATCATGTGCACTGAGCCAAAATCCAGCGGTGGCAGCAGAGGCGAGAGCAACCATACCTTTGACGATGCGCATTTGTTAGCATGTTAGCACGCCCCTTTGGGCGTGCTAACATGCTAAAGGGGCCGACTAGCCAAGGGAACTAACGCACTTGCGACTAGTCGCTGGCCTCATTAGCATATTATAAAGAATCTTTAGAAATACTTTTTCTAAAGATCTCTTCTCTTTATCTATGCTACCATATACAGGAACAGGCAGGGATTAGCAATATGCACCCAGAACTGCTCGTGGTCCTTGCTGCATATTTAATTGAAACAAAATTTTCTGTAACTTTTACTTCATAAACAAAACGTTCTTCAAATCTATTTAGAATGTATCATTTCCTTAATCAAGCAATTGTGCCCTCTACTGGAAAGAGACATTTAGTATTTCTTGTATCACTTGAAACTACATGAATTAGTAGATGTGTCTATGGAGGAATGTCTTTCAGGAAAATTGAATATAAACTCGTAAATCTTTCAAATAACAACATAATAATTGGTGACCCTGGTATGTCACTTTGTATCTATAACATTTTATTAAGATTACTATTGTGAAAGTGACACTGAAATGCTTTGTCTTAACAAAATCCATTCTAGCAAAGGTCATACAATATGTACAAAACCTCATCATTAGTGACATGATTGCTCACAATAAGAAGCTAAGCACTTTAACCTGCCACAATGTGAAGATTGCCTGGAACGTATAACCGAAAACTGGAAGATTTAAAGCAATACAGTTGCATTGTACAAAACAGGAAGACAAATGGAAAATTGTAGATAAAACACACAAATCATGTACAGTATTGTACACATTTACAAACAAGTAGCAATCTGCATAGTCACAGTGAATTAATAGAGTAGAAAGATGAGGCAGAGTTCAGTAATTAGCAGGTATATTGAAAAAAAGTATTCATACCACTTGAACTTTTACACATTTTTTAATGTTACACACACACAAACGTAAACATATTTTAGTTGGATTTTATGTGATATACCAACACTAAGTAGCAAGTATTTGTGAAGTGTTAAAGAAATGATAGTTTTCTAAATATTTTAAAAAATATATGAAAAAATTGTAACTTGCATTTGTATTCAGCCCCCTGTAGTCTCATACACCTAAACAAAATCCTGAGTGACCAATTACCTCCAGAAGTTACCTAATTAGTGAGTTGAGTCCAGGTGCGTTTAATTTATTCTCAAAATAACTAAAGCTGTTCTCTGAAGGCCTCAGAGGTTTGTGTGAGAACATTAGTGATCAACCAGCATCATGAAAACCAAGGAACACACTAGACAGGTCAGGAATAAAGTTGTGGAAAAGAGTAAAGCAAGGTTATAAAAATAGCCCAAGCACTGAACATCTCACGGAGCACTGTTCAATCCATCATCCAAAAATGGAAGGCGTATGGCACAACTGCAAACCTACTAAGACATGGCCGTCCAGCTACACTGGCACCCCAGGCAGGGAGAACACTAAACAGAGAAGCAGGGAAGAGGCCCTTGGTCACTCTGGAGGAGCTGCAGAGATCCACATCTCAGGAGGGAGAATCTGTCCACAGGACAATTATTAATTATATACTCCACAAATATGGCCTCTATAGGAGAGTGTCAAAAAGAAAGATATTTTTGAAAGCAAGCCATAGAAATCCTGTTTGCAGTGTACAAAAAGTCATGTAGGAGACACAGCGAGGATGTGGAAGAAGGTTCTCGAGTCAGATAAGATCAAAGTAGAACTTTTTGGGCTAAATGCAAAATGCTATGTGTAGGTGAAAACTAACACTACACATCACTCTGAAAATACCATCTCTACTGTCAAACATGGTGGCAGCCTCATGCTGTGGAGAGGATTTTCTTCAAATAGAACATTAAAGCTGGGCAGAGTTGATGGAAAGATGGATGGAGCTAAATACAGAGCAATCCTGGAGGACAACCTGTTATAGGCTACAAAATATTTGAGACTGGGGCGAAGGTTCACCTACCAGCAGGACAACAACCCTAAGTATGCTCCCAGAGCTACAGTGCAATGGTATGATGAAAGCATATTCATGTGTGTGAATGGCCCAGTCACAGTCACGACCTAAATCCCATTGAGAATCTGTGATGAGGCTTGACAGTTGCTGTTCACAGACGCCTCCATCCAATCTCACTGCTATAGTCAGCGCTATTTTTCACAGAATTGGCAAAAATGTCAGCCTTTAGATGTGCAAAAGACCTGAGCAGTAATTACAGCAAAAGGTGGTGATACAAAGTATTAACTCAGAGGTGCTAAATACAAATGAACATAACAATTTTTAGATTTATATTAAATATTTAGAAAACTGTGTATAATTTCCTTTCCACTTCACAAATACTTGCTACTTAGTGTTGGAATCTCACATAAAATCCCAATAAAATACATTGAAGTATGTAGGTGTAATAATAAAAAAATGTGGATAAGTTCATGGGATATGAATACTTATTCAAGGCACTGTATGTACACAGGACCTCAAGTTATTCAATGGGAATCTTTGTTTGCCTCAGGGAATAAAATCTGCCCTGGTGTAATGGAGACACCAGCTAATAGTACAGGTGTTCCTCCGGTGGCTTTATGTAATGAGTCCTGCACCTGTGTGATCAGTACATACTCAGGTTGTTACTCTATTCCATGGACGTAACAATTAAACATCCAATTCTGTGACTTCAATCACATCTTGAAACTTAAAGACATGCAAATCTTTCCAATGGACTTTTCTTGGTGTAGGTTAGTCAAAATACTGCAATGTGAGTGAAAGTGCCCATCAGGGAGCGTTCACATAACCAAATGCTCTGTGCTGAGCGACAGCATACCCCAATTACTTTAGGCCTTATGGCTTCCAGTCACTGTGTGCAAAAGACAGAACACTGCGTTTTTCTGAGGGTCTTTGTGGATAAAAAATATCAGCAGACACTAGTCTGGTCCTTTTTATAAACCAGACCAGTGCACGCACCTGTCTGCTGTAGAGCGAGCACTCCGCCAATCATGCACCCAATGTGCAGACGTGACTGGCCAAAATTGTATTACAGCCAGAATGCGACAGATTAGCCAAATGGAATCCTAAGCTCTACCACATTAGTGTCCCGCAACAAAAAGTAAAAAATACTGGAAAGCAGATCAAATGGTGTCTAAAGTTTCCATTTGCCTCATTAAATTGAATGGTTTCATGAGGGAGCACATTAAATGCCATTTTTGACCATTCACATGTAACCACCTGATGGAATCCTCTGCCCAGAGCATTAAGATAATGTGAACGCCCCATAACCAGGTCCTCTGTACTCTCTTTTCCAACCGCTACAGTGCTTGTAGTTTTAAGGAGCCTGGCATAGGGACTCAACACCCTAAGTAGTAAAAAAAAAAACCAAATGCATCCCTATCTCATGGTTCCATAGCAGCTTAAAGAGTAACCATCATTTTATTTTCACACATAAATTGTGCACATGAAAATAAGCAACTTTGTAAGATATCCTAGAACTATCTGCATCTTTCACCTCCTTGACTTTCAATTCATGGGTAAAATCTGTATTCAGTGAAGACTAATTTTCCCATTATTGAGATAGGAGATGACAATTGGGGCTTATAAGATTCTATGTAGAGGGAAGGGAGGGGCTAGAGGCAGCGGGAGGAGCTATGTGCAGAAGGAGGAGCTAGAAGCAGAGGGAGGAGCTAGAGGGAGAAGCTAGAAGCAGAAGGAGAAGCTAGAGGCAGAGGGAGGAGCTAGAGGCAGAGGAAGAAGCTAAGGCCGGTTTCACATTTGCGTTGTTTCGACGCAAACGGACTCCGTCACTAATGTAGTACAGTTCATTTATTTACAGTGTAAGTGCGACACCATGTGGACACATGCGGGTAGTGCAGGAAGCATGCTGTCGCTCTTCCACTGTAAATAAATGAACTGTACTACATTAGTGACGGAGCCCGTTTGCGTTGAAACAACGCAAGTGTGAAACCGGCCTAAGAGGCAGAGAAAGGAGCTATAGGCAGATATAGGCATATATAGATATAGGCAGCTATAGGCATATTTCGTGCTCCCGAAATGACTTACAGATCCCCACAGAACTTTATGAGCTCAACGATCATCTCCTATCGCAGTAACGGGAAAGTATTTATTCACTGAAGTGGATTTAACCCATGAAATGAGAATTTTCAGTCCAGGAAGAGAAAGAAGCAGATTTCTCTGATAACAAATATTACATAGTTTCTCTATTTTTCTTATTCTTCAGGTGCATTAAAGGGATTCTTCTATAGTTATTCTATGTGACTGCAAACACCTGAATCCTGCTCACTGTCAGGATTTTCCAGGACTGCCGATAAGAGTGGGTGGTTACATGATCAGAAGTATGTGATATATGAGAAGACTGGACAACCCCATTAAATTATGAAAAAAATAAAATGACGGTAACTCTTTAAGTTGAATCAATATTGAGCACACACCTTGGTCTCATGTATATTATATTGTTTGGATATATTTTGTTAGCTTTAGCAGTAGCAGTCCTATGGGGAGAATGGATCCAAAAAGAATAAATAATTTGTATTCCTCCTTACAAGAAGACCAGAAAATACCAATATAGCCAATCTCTCTTTATTTCATTCACACTAGGTTCAATAATATACATGACAACACTTTCCATATGTGAAAATACTTTGGTGATTCCTGAAGGGGTTTCCTGTGACAGGTGAATTGGGATATTGAGAATGTTGGTTCCTGCTACTTAAATGTTATAAAGAATATGGCTAATTATTTAATGTGTTCAATGTACAAAAACATAACTTTAGAAAATGTCCAGATAAGACGGGATTGCATTGGCGACAGTAAAACAATAAAATGAGCCTGGCTAAGGACATACTTACGATGCAAAGCCAACATGGAGTCCAACCGAAACGAGGGAAGGGGGAGGAAAAGCAAGCTATAAATCAGTAGTTTTCTGCTTACAATATGTAGAAAATACTGTTGCGTATATTTTGAATATTATTTTTATAAGTTTGTGAATTGAAAATGTGATTTTATACTTGGATTTTCCTAAATAATTTCTTGGATAAACTAAAAAAAAAAAAAAAAAAAAGTGTTTTACACAATATACACATTTCATTACTTACAAAGAGAAACAAGCTTAGCATTTGTATATTTTTGAAACCCGGGATACGGAAGGGTTAGTAGCACCATAAAAAATGTTTTGTTTTGTGTTTTTTTTTTCTCAAAACTGCAGCCTTGTTACTTAAAGATACTCAGTGCGTTTCTTCGTATTGCTGATAGGAAAAGTGCCATTTGGGTACTGGGAAAAAAAACTTCATGTTGCTCCTCGCCAAAACGTAGCTTTCTCTCTTGAAAGAGGTTTTATTGTTTCTGAGTCCACTCGGCAGTATACACCAGACAATCTTCAATATGGCACTTTGGTGAGGTACATTTGAAATTGTTTTAAACAGTATCTGGTTTTCGCTTTATCTACACAGTAGCACCATTGTCACCGAGGACAACTGAGATCTTAGCACTCTTCCACAGGTAGCCAGATCACCAAAATGTTACGTCCTCTTCATACAGACTTGGCATCGGCTGACGCGTGTTCTCAGGTCACCAGCTTTGAGTGTTTCAGACTGAGGTTTACTGGAGACGGAAAGAAGAGTCATTTCTTAATACATATCACCACAGCTGTCGGAGAACATTAACTTTTTGTCACCCTGACATAAAACAGTACGCCCCTGCATGT
This sequence comes from Anomaloglossus baeobatrachus, assembly GCF_048569485.1. Taxonomy (NCBI): domain Eukaryota; kingdom Metazoa; phylum Chordata; class Amphibia; order Anura; family Aromobatidae; genus Anomaloglossus; species Anomaloglossus baeobatrachus. The sequence goes on along the minus strand of NC_134361.1, from coordinate 110,029,451 downwards.
TCTTATTAGCTGAATCTTAAAAACCTGCATATACCGTGTTTTTCCAAAAATAAGGCAATGTCTTATTCTTTTATTTCCCCCCGAAAAAAGCGCTAGGGCTTATTTTCGAGTAGGTCTTATTCTTGGGGAAACACAGTTGGGGGTAGGTTTACTCTCTCCTCCCCCCCAAAAAAGCAGACTCCCCTTCCCAGGAGAATCATACTCACCAGACTCCGGACGTCTGCATGGCTCCCAGGTTCTCCTGCGATCTGAGGCGGGCAGTCCCATCTAGTCTGCTTCTGGCCAACACACTCACATACATCAGATCGCACACACATACTCATATACTCAAATCAGGTCACACACATCAGATCACACATACACACTCACCACATCCAGCGATACAGATTGCTTCTGGCCAGCAGGGGAAAATGGGACGCAGTACCGTGGAGTGCAAGAACCTGCAATAGAACGCATAGAGGACTTGTTCCTCCGCAGGTCCTCTATGCGTTCCACCACACTGCATCCCAGTAAGCAATCAGTATCGTCCAATGTTGTGAGTGTGTATGCGATCTGATGTGGGTGTGATCTGATGTTTGTGTGTGTGTGTGTGTGTGTGATCTGATGTGTGATTGTGTGTCTGTGATATGATGTGTGTGGGTGTGTGATCTAATGTGGGTGTGCAATCTGATGTGTGTGGGTATGAGATCAGATGTGCATGGGTGTGTGTTCAGCTGCAGGTCCTCCCGTTCGGCGTTTGGCGAGTATGATTGCGGGGTCTTCTTTCTTCTTTCTTTTGGGGTGTCTGCTTTTCATTATTGAACCGCGACTAGGGCTTATTTTCAGGTTAGGACTTATATTTAAGCCTTACACACGAAAATGATGAAAATACCTGCTAGGGCATATTTTTGGGGGAGAGCTTATTTTTTGGAAAAACACGGTAGTTCTCGAAGCTGTAGGACAAGTCTACATTTCTCAGGCTACTACAGATGGGAAATAGTTTTCCGTCTAACCATCTGGGATCCATTACTCTACTGTGAGCACACATCAGATTATATACATGTGCTACAAATCATTGATTCCTACATTTCCCGTTATATTCATACACAAAATTGAAAGCGGTTATCCGGGACTATTTTATATTTTTTTTCTCATGGGTCTAAGAGCTGACAGGGAGGTTCTACCCGGCGCCATCAGGGACAGATCCTGGCAGCAATATTGCTTTTTCACATCAACAGAGCAACTCTTTCACTTCTGGGCTGTTCTATGACTGCAGATATCATATCGATTTACAGCCAGCTTCCCTCAGTTAGACAGCAGGGATAATGGGAGTCAATCAGCATGATATCGGCAGTAACCCCCCCGTGAATAGATCAGAGTAGTAAAGAAGAAACTGTTCTGTTGATGTGATGCCATGAGAAGCCTCTGAATTGCCAGCAGATTGTTTTGTGATCTCTCTAAGCTGGCAGAAATTGTCGCTGGGCAGAACACGCAAATAGTTAGTTCTTAGGCCCATAGGAAAAAAATAAAATAGTCCCAAATAATTTCATTAGCATGAAACATTTTTCTTCATGAATTGACCTACCTAAACATTTCAGACATTTCCACGGTGGCTAGCCAGAAGCTATATGAGTTGGCATAGTAATTGCAGGTACCACGACCATGACACTCAATGAAAGGTGCTGAACGGAATTCTTCTAGACAAGATCCAGGAGATGCTAAAGCTTGCCCTGAACCTTCTGCACCGGCACTTGTATGCTGAGGAAGAGAAGTTAAGGCTGCAGTTAGAGTATTATTCTAAAAGTAACCCCGCACCAGGTCATTAGTACCCTACACCCAGGGCTGTCGCCAGCACATGGACAATCTGGGCCCTGTGTGCTCTGCATGTACCTCGTGGGCTCAGGAACTAAGCTGGCGACGACGCAGTGCAGGTGCTAGTTTAACTGATCGGATCGCAGCAGTGTATAATCCCTTAGATGCCGCTGTCAGCTGTGATAGCAGCATGTAAGAGGTTGGAAATAGGGTGACAATGGCATTAGCATGGCAATTAGGGGCCTATAGAACGGCCAACATGTCTGTCATGTTTGTACACCTAGGAAGCTCTGCCTGTGACTGGAATTCATAGGACAATGGGAATTTCACAATATTACAAGTGTATTGTATAAGTGATTCTCTAAGGGGAACTGATCAAAAATGTAAAGACCAATGAAACAAAGACAAATATTTAGAATGGGAATATATAAATATTTGTGCATGTATATATTTATACACAGTAATATATACATATGTCTAGGCCTAAACTACTACTAATATTTCTAGTACTGCTAAAACTAGAAAGAATGAAGTCATATGGACCCCAAATGGTACATATAAAAAAATACAGATTATACCGTAAGAAACAAGACCTCATACAGCTATATCAACCAGAAAATATAAAAGTTGGAATGAGAGAAGGAAAACTAAAAGTGAAGAGGGGCCATTGGGACCGTCCACCTTACCTACAATATAACAACATGAGTTTCTTCAGTGTTTGGGGCAGTGCTATTCAGATGGTAGAAGAAAGTTATTTTATGCCAACATTTTAAAATCTAATATTTCTAGTACTATTACTTTGGGTTAACTAAAGTATCCTGTATATAAAACATGGGACCTCCACCTATAGTGAATGTGGGGGGCCCATTTACCTGGTTTATATTGGTATCATGTGAAACAATAAGGCTGGGGTCATATTTTCTCTCATCTGAGAAAGTCGGTCCGGTTAGGATAATCACACTCTGATCAGTTGGATGAGTGTGATACAGTTTATTGGATGTGGAGAAGATGGGAAAAAATGTGTCCATATTCTCCATTCTGGCAGTCCGTAAAAATCAGTGCGATTCAAGTTTTTTCACCAACCCATTGACTTGCATAGTCAAGTACGATCCCCTTTACAGATGCAAACTGGGCATGCTGCGGTCTTTTCCTTGGGAAGAATCGGTCCAAGGACAAAAATCAGACATATTCAGGCCCCATATAATAACATTGATTCAAGTGCAATCTAGTGGTTGCACTCGGACCGAAAATACAGTTGTCTGAGCCTAACCTAAAAGGTGACAAAGGCAGAAAGAGATTTCAACATTATATGTGTTGCTTTACAACCAAGTTCCCTGAGCAAATCATTCTTGGAAAACAGTCTTTGTGCCTCATGTGGTTATGGTGGTCATCTTTGGGCCATTTTATAACCAGATGCTCCCATGCATTTCTGTCATGTGCTGTCCGGTTCTCACATGCGGACTACTACGACGTCGGACTCTGTTCACATTGCAGAGTCCGACATGCAGCCTGGTCTCTCTTAAATGCTCAGCTCTGCTGGACGTCAGCTGAGTTGTTTCACTGCTCCCAGCCATACAGGAGTTAATTCTTATTGGAGCAGTGTGCAACTCTTCTGAGAACCAGGCTGCTAATTACCATCTCCAGCTAGTCTCTTCTGATTTAAGGCTGAGGAGTGTTGTAAGAGGCCGCCGAAGATAGCATCAGCGATCCCGGTCTCAGTGGTTCTCAGTGCATGGTGAACTACTGGTTGTGTGTTGCGTGGTGTGAACGTTCCCCTGTTGTGAGTTTTCCCCTACCCTTTTCTTTGTTCCCCAAGTACACATATTATCTCTCCTTTGTGTGTGAGTGCAGTGTGTACGAGGTTTCGTTCTCCTTTGTCCATATCTTTTCTGTGGGGCTTTTTACTGGGTTCTGGCCCGCTCCCAGGGTTGGGAGGAGTAAGGTCAGGGCTCAGAAAGGAGACAAGACCAGGTCGAGGACCTCTGGGGTGAGGGTGAGTGTAGGGGCCCCATTCTTAGGGCCATCTTAGGAACCCTGGGTCTGTCAGTACCACCCCCTGTGATAATTTCTGGGCACTTTTAATAAATTAACTGAGAAAAAATACTCAAAGCATTATGCCTTATTCAGCAGGTCCATGTATAAACAAACTATACAAATGTACAGAAAAGCATTTTAACAATGGTTAATGGGAGGTAATTGTTCTGTAGACTATAATGGCCATCACATATATGTGGGTGTTATGTCAGAGATGAAAAATGAGTGGTCGGGTTACATATTGGTGGATTTACAGAAGACACAGTGGTTTCTACATTACCATCATGAAGGAATATCCAATCCAAAGTGAAGACCAGCCTTGTGGACATGGTGGAATCTGAATGGTTTGACTGTGAATGGCGATCACCATGGCGGGAGCTTCACAAACAGTGCATCTGAGTGGGTTAGAGAATCAAGATTAATGGGCGATTACTGCAAGCGATAGAACAGCTCCTCTCAATTACTAAATTCTCTTCGCAATATTGTTTTTGCCATCTTTTTTTATGGCAGTCAGAATAAGTCTAGCATTGACCCTTGCCGAGCCTGTCCACCACCCGGGTTACTTATCACTAATATTACTAGGAATACATTCATTGTCTCTACAAACTCAATGTGGCTCCACTTACAGTAACAGCATGGCTGGAAGAGATGCCAGACAATTCATCTGCAGCAATGACTTCCCCATATGCTGGCAAAGGTGACTAACAGAAAGCAATATGTTCAATTTGAGTCCGGAAGTTAAAAAAAAAGGTATTATTATTCCAATGCATGATAAATGAGCCAGCGTGACTAACGGCCAAGATGTTTCCCAGACTGATCTGATGAATTCCTCGCCGTATATATGATAACGTGGATGACCACTATTGTTCCCACATACTAGTCTCAGAGACGTGCCATCCTATACTACAGATGCCATGCAAATCCCGCGTTCATCCGGCACACAGGCATTCTGTTATATCCGTGATCACTCACCATTACAATAAATTCAATCTGCTCAGAACCTCATTTTATTTCCATCTGTTTATAGCAGCTCTATGTGTAGACGCTGATCTCCGCTTCCTGCTATATCGCGCCCTGGGCATTATATGAATTAGATTGTGCGGGCTATCTGGTGAATGAAGTTGCTGTCTCACTAATCTCCTGTAATCATTCATAACCATCGTACTGACAACTGGCAGCTTTCCCGTCCTTCAATGATCTCACAGAACGGTTCTCATGAGTAACGTGAGTCTAACTTCATATGGAAATGAAAGAACAGTCTACGACAAAAAAAAAGTGTCCACATGTCCTGTAATCCTCCATTAGAATGGATCCTGCAGAGATCATCCGCTGGGAAAAATGTTCTACAAATACAACTTTTTAAATATCTGATTTCTGTTGGATCCATTTTTTTTAACATTGGAGTCTATGCAGAGAGGATCTGTTAACAGATTGATATTTATCTTCCATTTATAACGGATCCAGTAAGACAACAACAGATCCGTTACAGATGCAAGAATAACGGATGGCTAAATAGCAATTTGTAAACCGATCCGTTCTCCACAGAATCCATGTTTAAAAAAAAAAACGGATCCGGCAGAAATCAGTTATTTACCACTGGACAAAAAAGTTGTGTTTGCAGTACTTTTGCCCCAGCGGGTCTCTGCAAGATCAGATCTAACGGATGACTACTGGACATGTGAACTCAGCCTAAATGTGCATTATGATGAAAATACCAAGGGACATACTTAGGTCTTATATTGAACACTATCAAAGTGAATCTGACAGAACGGTCCTATAGATACACAAAACAGAACAGACCTGTCAATCATATTGAGCCAAGCACAGAAGGTCAGAGGAAACTGCACAATGGACTTTAGAGTTAAAAATCCCCATTGTAAGTAAGGCAGCGTGATTTTACTGACAAGTTCCCTTTAAATGCTATCCAATCTGTGGGACCAGGTGTGTGTGACTAGGATGTGCATTCATATACAGTAGTAAGAACACAGAGATTACTATATTTACTATGTCCTCACAGTGGCCTCATAAGGGGTTTCTCTTTTTCAAAAACGTATCGTCGTCCCCAGCTGCAGGTTAATATAAAGGGACAAACCAGTGTACTCACCTTTCCTGGGTCCACCGATGATCCTCTATCACTGTTTCCAAAGTCTGGGAATGGCTGCAGCGCTGACATCATGCAATCAGAGCAGCAGCCAATCAGTGAGCTCAGCAGCTCCGCCACTGTAGGTAGAACACCCGCTCAGGGCCGTTGAGCTCACTCATTGGCTGCCACACTGTCAGCATAACGTCAGCACTGCAGCCAGTCCCAGACACTAAAGAGTGGAGACTTGACAGTGGACCCGGTGAAGGTGAGTACAACATGTTACAGTTTCTTTATATTAACCTTCAGCTGGGAACATAAATTAGCTTGAAGGGAACAACCCCTTTAAGGACTGGGTTATTTTTTGCTGTTGTGCATTTGTTTGCCCCATGTGTCATGCAAGAGCCAAAACGTTTATATCTTTTCCACCCACATAACAATATGAGGCTTTTTTGCCGGATCTTTGAATGACACCATTCATTTTACCATATAATTTACTGGTAAACGGAAAAATAATTCCAAGCGCCGTGAAATTATCAAGAAATTGCAATTTGTTTTGAGATTTTTCTTGTTACAGCTTTTACCGTATTGGTTAATTCATTTTATATTTTGATATATCTGACTTTTATGGATTCAGCTGTAACAAATATGTTCATTTAGTTTTTTCTTAATTTTTAATGGTGGAAAAAAGAGGTGATTCAAATGTTTATTCTACTTTATGTTTTGGCCTTCTAGTCCTTTGAACCTGCAATCGTCTGATCGCTTATACTGTATACAACTGCAACATCTAGTTATTACAGTATACAGTGATCTCAGTGCATATCTCACTCTCCTATGAAGCTCAGCATATGGCTAGGCTTCATAGGAGTATCAAGATACCAGCAATGGGAGGCCTTCTCCAGATCTCATGGTTGCCATGGTAACCCATTGCAGCATCGTGATCGCACCAACAGGGGCCCAATGGGAGCCGATGAGCTTGAATACTGTCAAGCGTTACATTTAAATGCACCTGTCAAACATTGACATCGACAGTGGCATTTAACTAGCTACCAGCAGCGAATGGAGCTCAGCTCTGGCCACTGTGGTTAAACACAGATGCCGGCTATGTAATGCAGCCAGCATCTGCCATGTGAGGAGAGATCTCAGCTATTGAGCTATCTCCACATATGATCACCCCTACATGTACATGATATTAGGTTAATGGGTTAAATTGATTTTCTGAGATAGGATGTCCAAATTCAGGATCTGCACCAATCATCACAGCCCCTGCATTGACTATTTACTGTCACGTTAAGGAGTTTAGCAGCAATACCAGACACAGTCATATTTGTTCTGATGATTGATTGGGTTTCAAGGTTTTGGACTTTGTAAAGCTTGACCAAGCCTACTATAATTTCAGATTAGAACTGACATATGGACTGTTGATTACCACTCCACTACATGGTAAAGCCCCCTAATGCCCACAGACCATTGGTATAAACACAGGATGTCGGCCCCACTATGTACACAGTAATAAAGGTGGTGACAATGACGAAAGTAATTACATGACCACACTCCTCAATTGTGCCCGAGCAGAAGACGATGTCCTTAAAGATCATGTGATTACCTACATGACCCCCATCAACTTAACGGGGTATTCCCATCTCCAAGATCCTATCCCAATATGTAGTAGGTGTAATAATAAAATTAGCAAATACCTCCAATTAAAAATGTAGTATAGTTCTCCTGATTAGCGATGTCACTTAACTCATGCACAGGACATTGCAGCTTAAGTATTCATTTTTACCACTACTCATACAGTGACAGCTAGTTAGTTGCTCATGGTCGTTACCATAAATACCTAAGCTACAATGCCCTACACATGAGGTAAGAGACATGGCTATATCAGAAGAACTATACTACATTTCTAATTGGAAATATTTGCTAATATTATTATCATTACAACTACTACATATTTGATTCGCCTGCACCCCGCTGATGAAGCTTTGGCGACACGCGCGTCCGGGTTGAAGGATATTTGCCTATCCACCTCTGAACCACCACTGTCTGGCTCCCCATTCTCACACCATGGGTAAGTTCATAAACTGTTGTTATCTGATGTGACTATTTGATCACATGGTGTGTCTTTATTATTGCTGCACTGGCTGTTTACTTATGGTCTTGATACTATGATGGGTTGACCTGGGTGGTTCATTGATGGGTGGGTGAATATAGAATCCACTTACCTCATATTTGCATGTATGTATAATGAATTTACCTTTTTTGGTTGTTATTTAATAAAATTTGATATTTTTTAATCTGAATCAGTCTCCTACATGTGTTTTACATGAGTTTTTGAGTTACATATTGGATAGAATCTTGGAGATGGGAATAACCCTTTAAGTATCATGGAGCTTGTGGCAGCACCTGCCATTGTTTGTACTGCTGATGATTAGGAAGCAGAGGCCCTATAGATTGGTCCTTAAAGGAAAGAGGACATTTGTGTGCAGTAGTCTGTGATCACTATGCTATTATCCAGCTACAAAAAATTGTATACTGGGAAAGCTTTGACACGTGTAATGTAGTCCTCATTATTCAGTTTCACTGTTAAGTAACATTATGTACAGTGTCTCACCGGCTTATAAATGGCTGAATGTCTCTTCCCCTTAGAGGCTCCATGTTCATTGGCATTGGTTCTGGCGTGGAAAGCCAGTAGGAGTAATCATTTCTTGATGCAAAATTGCATACGTTATTGATATTGCAAAACATGAAAGGCATTGTGCTAAACCGCCTGAGACAGCTGCCCGCGGTACCTGAAATAAAATGGACGAATAGTTCAATTCTAAGCAGCAACATAATCTGGAGTGTTTGCATTCAACTTTAGGAAAGATGTATTGTTATCCCTCTTTATATAAGGCAATAAGTGAGTCACATCCAATAATTAGCTGTATAAGGACTTCTGTGTGTGATAGATGGCTTACAACAATAAGCTTACATGTGACAACATCTTACCCAAGTCTTGGCCGTGTGCCCGTTCGTTCCCCTGTACATAAAGAAGAGAATATCCATCGTATATCCTACTGGTACCCTGAGGACACGCTGGTGATTCTGTTGCCTGACTATGGCGGGTTATGAGGAATCCATGAGCTACAGATCCTGAGCCCGGTGAACCAGGAGGGCCTTGGACTCCATCTGGACCAGGGGGGCCTTGGTTTCCTCTTGAACCTTTTTAAATGAAAGGACATATCAATTTATTTTCTGTATCTGTAACCTTAAATGTATTTTTAGATTTCATTTGAGGACGACTAAGGTCAAGATAGAACTTACCTGGTTGACCTGGTAGACCCCGGTCACCTTTACGTCCTGTCTGTCCCTCAAAGCCTGGTAGCCCATCTCTGCCAGAATCACCTGGAGGCCCTAGTGAACCTTTTACAAGACAAAGCCGATGACTTATGAAAAAAAAACTTGTGACAAACTAACAGCAGACATCTAACATAATGTCAAAATTATAATGCTGAATAACATGCAAAATGGTAGGAAAACGTGCTTGATCCCGAAACTACTAGGAAATCTTACAGAGAAATTAAATTCTTATAGTATTAGAGACAGAAAACACAATCAGAATTGCTTGTGATTGGCTATGAAGTTGTCAATAAGTAGCCGATCACAAATCCTGAATCCAATATTAAAAGGATTATAAACAGTTGACAATCTGGATAGATAATCCTTGCTTTAATTACCTGGTGATCCAGGTGGTCCTGGTGGTCCGGGAGGTCCATTGCTTCCAGGGCGCCCAGGTGGACCAGGAGGTCCTGGAATAGTCCTGATCTCACCCTTTGGACCAGGTGGTCCTGGCAAACCTGTTAATAAAAGAATAAAATTTGCATAGAAGAGCTGAGCAGCTTCATGAGATATCCTGATTAGGGCCTATGATATCCTGATAGGGCCTATGTACATTATGCCTGTCGGTGCAATACAGCAGTCATGGTGCACAGTGCGGCGAATATCGCACATAAAAAAGCATGATTCCTAAACATAAAAGCAGTTTAAAACTTTAATAAATCAGTGGTGAAGGCATAGTAACATTGCAATGTCTGTCACCTATCTAAAGGCCCCTATACCCCATACACTGGCGAATTTGCCAATTTAAATTGGTCCGGTCAACAGTGTAATGTGTGCTGCTAAAATATATGTCCTATCATGGTAGATATCTCACTGTTATATGAAGTGATGTACTACATTGCCTATACAGAATAATTAACATTTTGATTCAAATATTCTATCTGCGTGAGGAGATCGTAAGAGGTGAGTGGTTCCAGAAGTACAAAACCTTAGAGAATTTTTTCGAGCAACTGCTATTTTGATAGACCGTTTTTTGTACGGTATTATAGCGTTAACTAGTTAAATCCAGGATTGTAAGGTCAGGCAGGAGCTATCCATCCAATGCATGTCAAACAATTTCCTAGTCAGAAAAAGTCTGTCGCAAAAGAATCTTCTTATGAGATCCCATGCCCCTTCTTCCAGAACACCAAGTAAACAAATAATGGGTCAAAGGGAACAGGAATAGATATTAAGGAAGATAAAAAAAAAAGGTTGCCTCTCGCCAGAAGGATAAAATAATTGGGCTGGCCCATATCATATGTCTATAATCTGCATCTAAGGCATGAAATTGTAGGCATTCTGGGGTGGAAAACCGTTCCAATCTAAATAGTTTTAATGGGAACCTGTCACCAGATCTGGTGACTATAAGCTGTGGACACCACCACTGGGCTCTTATATACAGCATTCTAGGCTGCTGTGTAGTACGTAAAAAACGCTTCTATAATACTCACCTAGGGGGGCGGTCCAGTTCGATGGGTGTCACTGCTCTATGGTCCGAAGCCTCCTCTCTGCTGCGATTTCAGTTCTCCTTCTTCCCAGCCCAGTGTGGATGATGTGTCTACGTCATCCACACAAGCAGACACTGCGGTCCAGTTCAGGCGCACTTTGATCTGCCTTGCTGAGGGCAGATCAAATTACTGTAATGTGCAGGCACAAGGAAAGGTTAAATACCAATACTTTGATCTTCTCTGAGCAGGGCAGATCAAAGTGCGCCTGCGCAGGACCTCAATGCCGGCTAGTGTGGATGACATAGCACACGTCATGCACACGGGCCTCAGAAGAAGGATGGCGATCAGTTCAGAGAGGAGGCTCCGGAACGGAGAGCAGCGACACCCATCAGACCAGACCGCCCCTTAGATGAGTATTATAAAAGTGTTTTTTACGTTCTACACAGCGGCCTGGGCATTTATATACAGTATTCTGGAATGCTTTATATAAGAGCACAGTGGTGGTGGCCGCAGTGGTCGCCAAATCTGGTGACAGGTTCCCTTTAAAGGAGTAAGATATGGCAGTAAGATGAAGCGGAACCATTTTGATGTTAGCAGAGGTGGAAACCTGGGTCATGGACTCCAAAATCTCCTCCTAGTCCTTCTCCTGAATGGTGGGAATCAAAAGTTTCCATTTATCTTTTACCATTAGTGGGTTAAATTTGCCATTGATGACATACAGTATACAGTTAGGTCCAGAAATATTTGGACAGTGACACAAGTTTTGTTATTTTAGCTGTTTACAAAAACATGTTCAGAAATACAATTATATATATAATATGGGCTGAAAGTGCACACTCCCAGCTGCAATATGAGAGTTTTCACATCCAAATCGGAGAAAGGGTTTAGGAATCATAGCTCTGTAATGCATAGCCTCCTCTTTTTAAAGGGACCAAAAGTAATTGGACAAGGGACTCTAAGGGCTGCAATTAACTCTGAAGGCGTCTCCCTTGTTAACCTGTAATCAATGAAGTAGTTAAAAGGTCTGGGGTTGATTACAGGTGTGTGGTTTTGCATATGGAAGCTGTTGCTGTGACCAGACAACATGCGGTCTAAGGAACTCTCAATTGAGATGAAGCAGAACATCCTGAGGCTGACAAAAAAGAAAAAATCCATCAGAGAGATAGCAGACATGCTTGGAGTAGCAAAATCAACAGCCGGGTACATTCTGAGAAAAAGGAATTGACTGGTGAGCTTGGGAACTCAAAAAGGCCTGGGCGTCCACGGATGACAACAGTGGTGGATGATCGCCGCATACTTTCTTTGGTGAAGAAGAACCCGTTCACAACATCAACTGAAGTCCAGAACACTCTCAGTGAAGTAGGTGTATCTGTCTCTAAGTCAACAGTAAAGAGAAGACTCCATGAAAGTAAATACAAAGGGTTCACATCTAGATGCAAACCATTCATCAATTCCAAAAATAGACAGGCCAGAGTTAAATTTGCTGAAAAACACCTCATGAAGCCAGCTCAGTTCTGGAAAAGTATTCTATGGACAGATGAGACAAAGATCAACCTGTACCAGAATGATGGGAAGAAAAAAGTTTGGAGAAGAAAGGGAACGGCACATGATCCAAGGCACACCACATCCTCTGTAAAACATGGTGGAGGCAACGTGATGGCATGGGCATGCATGGCTTTTAATGGCACTGGGTCACTTGTGTTTATTGATGACATAACAGTAGACAAGAGTAGCCGGATGAATTCTGAAGTGTACAGGGATATACTTTCAGCCCAGATTCAGCCAAATGCCGCAAAGTTGATCGGACGGCGCTTCATAGTACAGATGGACAATGACCCCAAGCATACAGCCAAAGCTACCCAGGAGTTCATGAGTGCAAAAAAGTGGAACATTCTGCAATGGCCAAGTCAATCACCAGATCTTAACCCAATTGAGCATGCATTTCTCTTGCTCAAATCTAGATTTAAGATGGAAAGACCCACAAACAAGCAAGACCTGAAGGCTGCGGCTGTAAAGGCCTGGCAAAGCATTAAGAAGGAGGAAACCCAGCGTTTGGTGATGTCCATGGGTTCCAGACTTAAGGCAGTGATTACCTCCAAAGGATTCGCAACAAAATATTGAAAATAAAATTATTTTGTTTGGGTTTGGTTTATTTGTCCAATTACTTTTGACCTCCTAAAATGTGGAGTGTTTGTAAAGAAATCTGTACAATTCCTACAATTTCTATCAGATATTTTTGTTCAAACCTTCAAATTAAACGTTACAATCTGCACTTGAATTCTGTTGTAGAGGTTTCATTTCAAATCCAATGTGGTGGCATGCAGAGCCCAACTCGCGAAAATTGTGTCACTGTCCAAATATTTCTGGACCTAACTGTATGTACCGTATATAAAGTAGAGCTAAGGCCTAGAATGCCTTGAGACTGGAAAATTACTATCAAAGGAAGAGACAATATTGATCTATCAGCGCATAGTTTTTATAAATGAGTTTAAAATGTTGTCCTAAGTTGAAGATACCTAACAAAAATAGGACTTTGAAATATTATATTTACCATACGTTGTCAAAGAACATTAATACACTCTGTTTATAGATATAATTTAATGAGAGAATAATTGGGGACCTCCAAAATTGGGTGGAAGGCTTCTCCATCAGTGTTGGGAAGTATGAGTTATGCCAGAGAGGCATCTCAGCTATGATTTGGTTAAAGTTAACCAACCTTTCAACCTTTCCCCAGACTAAACATGAACCTGCCAATTTAGGTAGATGTAACACTTTAGGGACAGAGGGTTTCTTCAGCTCCAAAAACCCAAACAAACAATTAATTCCAGCAGCCTGGATTAGGCAGCTGGGAGATGGGCATCCAATTGTGGAGAACTTAAAACTGTCCCGCAAGGTAATAGAGAAAAAAAATCTGGCAAGGCTGCTCTCCCAGTTTCTTGGGATGGATAATTTACGTTTCGTTCCAGTGTTGCCCCATATAAAAGTGGAGATCAGTGAGTTAAGACATGCGAAAAAGGATTTGTGGACTTGAACCATGCTATGCTGTAGGTGTAACTACATTTAGGGAGCAATATCATTTTAATTAGATTTATTCATCTCGCCACTGATAACGGCAATTTACCCTAAAAAGTAAACTTAAGTTTAGCATAATCAAGTAGAGGGGAGATACTAGATGAGAAAACATTTCTACTATCTTTATGAATAATTGTGCCTAGATATTTAAAGTAGGGTACTATAGGTAAAGGTGACAATGTTTATAATCATCAACTGGATTATGGAAAAGAGTCATTAACACTGATGTATCCCAATTTATAGAGAGACCAGAGTATCTACTAAACATATCAATAGTAGATATAACATGAGGCAGAGTATATTCGACCTGGTCCATGAAGATTACCATGTCATCCACATAGAGCCCAATAGTATCCGTCAGATCAGCTATATGATACCTTTAATGGGTGGTGAACAACGTATCCTTATCGCAAATGGCCTCAATGTGTAAAGCAAAGAGAGACGGAGAGAGAGGCCCTATCCCGTTCTTCTCGCCAGACTAAAGGACATAGTGGGGATGTTATTGATCACTATTTTGGCCTTGGGGGCCACATATTACATATGGATCCACTTACAGAACTTGGGACCAAATTAAAATTTCTGACGGCAAGCATAAAGAAAGGGCCATTCTAATGAATCAAAGGCATTAGCCGCATCTAGTGAGGCCAATGCCCACTTGTTGTCTGGTATTAATGAGCTATTGCACTATAGATTGTACTTTTCCAATGTTGATTGATATCTTCTTCCCCGCAATGAATCCGGGTTGATCTGGGTGTATGGTTTCCAGGATGACTTTATTAAGTCTTGTGGCCAGTAATTTAGTGAATATTTTATAATCAACATTTATTAATGAAATAGGACGATAAGATCCACAATCTAGATGATCATTTCCTTCCATTTTAAGAACAATAATGTTTGTGTCATAAAATAATTCAGGTATGGAGTTTCCTTGGGAAGTTTGTGAAAAAACCCTCTAGGAGATGAAATTCCAGGGCATCCTGGTATCTGCTATACAACTCCAAAGGTAAACCATCATGTACGGGTGCTTTGCCTGAAGCCATATCCACAGTGGCCGCATTTACTTCCTCCACAGTAATATGAGCATGTAGAAGGGACTGTTGGGATGGACTCAAGTTAGGAGATTTCAAATCAGATAGGTAAGAGGGGCATTCCGATACACTAATATCACATCTACTGCAGAACTATACAGCGGCTTATACTGTAGTATCTCAAGAAACAGTGGAGGATACTATGAATATAACGAGGCTATCAGGTGCTCAAGTTTTAAGTATGGTACTAGAGGTGTTATGCTGGCGAAACATGAAGGCAAATAATTTACTTGATTGATTCACCAGTTCAAAATATGTCTGAAGAGTAAAAAATAGTTTACATTAGACTTGGAGTCTACATATTGTGTATAAAGTCTTTGGGAATATAACCCCTCTAATCTGTTTTCATTTGAGGGTTTAGATATTTAAGCCTATTTGGCTTCTTTCAACCTAAATTCAATGTCAGCATCATCTTGGATGTTATTCTTTATATACATATGAAATAGTAGAGGAAAGGCAACCTCTGTGATATATGTTCAACGTATCCCAGGATAGGTTAGCATTCTGGGGGACTGAGTGTGACTCAGATCCTTATTCTCTAAGCTGCCACCAAAGATGTCTGACATGGGCTCTCTCACAGATAATGCAGGTGTACTTGGCCAAACAAGCATTCCTATGTATGAGAGAGTCAGGTGAGGTAGCTGCTGGTCAAATAATCCACCGAACCATCATTCAGTCAATACCTATCTAAATTGTACAGGGAGTGTAAGGGCAGCTTTGCACGTTGCAACATCGCACGTGCGATGTCGGTGGGGTAAAATTGAAAGTGACGCACTTCCGGCGTCACTTTCGAGATCGTAGTGTGTAAATGCTAGATGATACGATTAACGAGCGCAAAAGCGTCGTTATCGTATCATCGTTGCAGGCTCCGACTTTTTCTTAATTATGCTGCAGAGACAGGTACGATGTAGTTCCTCGCTCCTGCGGCAGCACACATCGCTGTGTATAACGCCGCAGGAGCGAGGAACATCAGCTTACCTGCCGCCGGCGGCTCTACGGAAGGAAGGAGGTGGGCGGGATGTTTACATCCTGCTCATCTCCGCCCCTCCGCCACTATTGGCCGCCTGCCGTGTGATGTCGCTATGACACCGCACGACCTGCCCCCTTAGAAAGGAGGTGGGTCGCCGGCCAGAGCGACGGTCGCAGGGCAGGTGAGAGCATGTGAAGCTGGCGTAGCGATAAGATACCTGCGACGGGGGCGGGGACTAGCACGTGCGACATCGCAGCATCGGCTTGCGATGTCGCAACGTGCAAAGCCCGCCTAAAGGGGGCTTTACACGCTACGACATCGCTAATGCAAACTCGTTGGGGTCACGAAATTGGTGGCATTAGCGATGCCGTTGCGTGTGACACCGATGAGCGATTTTGCATCGTTGCATAAACGTGCAAAATCGCTCATCGGTGACATGGGGGTCCATTCTAAAATATCGTTACTGCAGCAGTAACGAGGTTGTTCCTCGTTCCTGCGGCAGCACACATCGCTCCGTGTGATACCGCAGGAACAAGGAAGCTCTCCTTACCTGCATCCCGGCCACAATGCGGAAGGAAGGAGGTGGGCGGGATGTTACGTCCCGCTCATCTCCGCCCCTCAGCTTCTATTGGGCGGCCGCTCAGTGACGTCGCTGTGACGCAGCACGGACCACCCCCTTAGAAAGGAGGCGGTTCGCCGGTCACAGCGACGTCGCCGGGCAGGTAAGTATGTGTGACGGGTCTGGGCGATGTTGTGCAGCACGGGCAGCGATTTGCCCGTGTCGTGCAACAGATGGGGGCGAATACCCACACTAGCAATATCGGGACCGATATCGCAGTGTGTAAAGCCCGCTTAAGTCTATTATATAGTGTGCCCAAATTCTATTTCAGTCCCTTCAAATAGTAGAGTCTATGTTACTCTCTGAGGTTGTGTTCCCATATAACAAAGATTACAAAACCTGGAATAAATTAAATTAAATTTGAATTAAATACAGAAGATGATTCTCACCTGGAAGACCTGAGCTGCCGGGGTCACCTTTAAAACCTGCCAGACCAGGAGGCCCACTGGGGCCCTTCATACCTGAAAAGACACATAGGATGATTATGGACTGGTCACTTGGCTGTCACTCACTTGTTGAAATGCTGTAACATTTGTCTAGACGGAATATGCAGAATATGTTCATTTTACAGTTCTGTCAGCTATAATCTGTTTTGTATCAGGAAGGCTAAGAGTGATGTAACTCAGCACCCACCATTGTCTGCCGCTGACAGGAGACCCGTATAAATAACATAAAATGAAGATCTCACAGAGGATTAAAATATCACATTCCGCCATATTATATGGATTATATAGTTTATTGTGGAGGTTAATCTTCGCTGTTCTCTCATGCTTGGCTCTGTCCATTGTCTGGGAGGACAAATATTTCCAGGATGATATGTGAACTCTGCATACTGCATACCCATCCAGCCGCCATTAATAGTACCTGGGAACCCTGGGACACCGGGTACTCCCTGATCTCCTTTCATCCCATTAAGGCCCGGTCTTCCAGGATCCCCCTGTGGATAAGCACAGAATTATGTCAATTTCTTCCAGAGCTTGGTTTGAATAAAAAGGTATTACATAAATAAATATTTATAACTACTTAAAAACCTTTTTTATAATATGAATCCTTTTATTCAAACCTTCAGTCATGCTTTCTTGACAATATACTTATATTCCTAGAATGGAAGCCTGCTAACATGGTTGAGATTTGTTTCCGTTCATTGTTCTTCCTTTTACCCACTCCGTCTTCACCTTGTTTTTCCATGCCTTCACCCTCCTCCCCTTTTTCATCCCCAATAATGTAATTGTTTACCTCCCCCTCCCCTCTCCTTTCTCTTTTCCTATACCTTTTCCCCCCAGATGAAAAGTTTTATTCATACAATAGATCCCCACATGTATTCAAATAATGGTATGCTACGCATGATAATATCTTGATTGTGTGGATTTGATATGTTATTTTGTTAACCTTATTTTAATAAAATTATATGAAAACAGAGCTTGGTTTGCTTCCCTTAATGCTATATTTTCATCTTGGATATTTTTTGCATCTGTTTTCCAACAGGGCACAATATCTCTCTCCAATGCAGTGGAAAGACTCACACATAGAATGAGAAAACTTAAGTAATGTCTTTATTCTAAGCTAAACAAGCCCCACTATTCCAACTTTTCTCATCATACTGCCTGTGGTCTGTACACTGCCATACTGCCTGTGGTCTGTACACTGCCATACTGCCTGTGGTCTGTACACTCCCATACTGCCTGTGGTCTGTACATTGCCATACTGCGTGTGGTCTGTACATTGCCATACTGCGTGTGGTCTGTACATTGCCATACTGCCTGTGGTCTGTACACTGCCATACTGCCTGTGGTCTGTACACTGCCATACTGCCTGTGGTCTGTACATTGCCATACTGCCTCTGGTCTGTACACTGCCATACTGCCTGTGGGCTGTACACTGCCATACTGCCTGTGGTCTGTACACTGCCATACTGCCTGTGGTCTGTACATTGCCATACTGCCTGTGGTCTGTATACTGCCATACTGCCTCTGGTCTGTACACTGCCATACTGCCTGTGGTCTGTACATTGCCATACTGCGTGTGGTCTGTACATTGCCATACTGCCTGTGGTCTGTACACTGCCATACTGCCTGTGGTCTGTATACTGCCATACTGCCTGTGGTCTGTACACTGCCATACTGCCTGTGGTCTGTACATTGCCATACTGCGTGTGGTCTGTACATTGCCATACTGCGTGTGGTCTGTACATTGCCATACTGCCTGTGGTCTGTACATTGCCATACTGCGTGTGGTCTGTACATTGCCATACTGCCTGTGGTCTGTACACTGCCATACTGCCTGTGGTCTGTATACTGCCATACTGCCTGTGGTCTGTATACTGCCATACTGCCTGTGGTCTGTACACTGCCATACTGCCTGTGGTCTGTATACTGCCATACTGCCTGTGGTCTGTATACTGCCATACTGCCTGTGGGCTGTACACTGCCATACTGCCTGTGGTCTGTATACTGCCATACTGCCTGTGGTCTGTATACTGCCATACTGCCTGTGGTCTGTACACTGCCATACTGCCTGTGGTCTGTATACTGCCATACTGCCTGTGGTCTGTATACTGCCATACTGCCTGTGGTCTGTATACTGCCATACTGCCTGTGGTCTGTACACTGCCATACTGCCTGTGGGCTGTACACTGCCATACTGCCTGTGGTCTGTATACTGCCATACTGCCTGTGGTCTGTACACTGCCATACTGCCTGTGGTCTGTACACTGCCATACTGCCTGTGGGCTGTACACTGCCATACTGCCTGTGGTCTGTACACTGCCATACTGCGTGTGGTCTGTACATTGCCATACTGCCTGTGGTCTGTACATTGCCATACTGCGTGTGGTCTGTACATTGCCATACTGCCTGTGGTCTGTACACTGCCATACTGCCTGTGGTCTGTACACTTCCATACTGCCTGTGGTCTGTACACTGCCATACTGCCTGTGGTCTGTACACTGCCATACTGCCTGTGGTCTGTATACTGCCATACTGCCTGTGGTCTGTACACTGCCATACTGCCTGTGGTCTGTACACTGCCATACTGCCTGTGGTCTGTATACTGCCATACTGCCTGTGGTCTGTACACTGCCATACTGCCTGTGGTCTGTACACTGCCATACTGCCTGTGGTCTGTACACTGCCATACTGCCTGTGGTCTGTACACTGCCATACTGCCTGTGGTCTGTATACTGCCATACTGCCTGTGGTCTGTATACTGCCATACTGCCTGTGGTCTGTATACTGCCATACTGCCTGTGGGCTGTACACTGCCATACTGCCTGTGGTCTGTATACTGCCATACTGCCTGTGGTCTGTATACTGCCATACTGCCTGTGGTCTGTACACTGCCATACTGCCTGTGGTCTGTATACTGCCATACTGCCTGTGGTCTGTATACTGCCATACTGCCTGTGGTCTGTATACTGCCATACTGCCTGTGGTCTGTACACTGCCATACTGCCTGTGGGCTGTACACTGCCATACTGCCTGTGGTCTGTATACTGCCATACTGCCTGTGGTCTGTACACTGCCATACTGCCTGTGGTCTGTACACTGCCATACTGCCTGTGGGCTGTACACTGCCATACTGCCTGTGGTCTGTACACTGCCATACTGCGTGTGGTCTGTACATTGCCATACTGCCTGTGGTCTGTACATTGCCATACTGCGTGTGGTCTGTACATTGCCATACTGCCTGTGGTCTGTACACTGCCATACTGCCTGTGGTCTGTACACTTCCATACTGCCTGTGGTCTGTACACTGCCATACTGCCTGTGGTCTGTACACTGCCATACTGCCTGTGGTCTGTATACTGCCATACTGCCTGTGGTCTGTACACTGCCATACTGCCTGTGGTCTGTACACTGCCATACTGCCTGTGGTCTGTATACTGCCATACTGCCTGTGGTCTGTACACTGCCATACTGCCTGTGGTCTGTACACTGCCATACTGCCTGTGGTCTGTACACTGCCATACTGCCTGTGGTCTGTACACTGCCATACTGCCTGTGGTCTGTATACTGCCATACTGCCTGTGGTCTGTATACTGCCATACTGCCTGTGGTCTGTATACTGCCATACTGCCTGTGGTCTGTACACTGCCATACTGCCTCTGGTCTGTACACTGCCATACTGCCTGTGGTCTGTACATTGCCATACTGCGTGTGGTCTGTACATTGCCATACTGCTTGTGGACTGTATACTGCCATACTGCTTGTGGGCTGTACACTGCCATACTGCTTGTGGGCTGTATACTGCCATACTGCTTGTGGGCTGTATACTGCCATACTGCTTGTGGGCTGTATACTGCCATACTGCTTGTGGGCTGTATACTGCCATACTGCTTGTGGGCTGTACACTGCCATACTGCCTGTGGTCTGTACACTGCCATACTGCCTGTGGTCTGTACATTGCCATACTGCCTCTGGTCTGTACACTGCCATACTGCCTCTGGTCTGTACACTGCCATACTGCCTGTGGTCTGTACATTGCCATACTGCATGTGGTCTGTACATTGCCATACTGCTTGTGGGCTGTACACTGCCATACTGCTTGTGGGCTGTACACTGCCATACTGCTTGTGGGCTGTATACTGCCATACTGCTTGTGGGCTGTATACTGCCATACTGCTTGTGGGCTGTATACTGCCATACTGCTTGTGGGCTGTATACTGCCATACTGCTTGTGGGCTGTACACTGCCATACTGTTTGTGGGCTGTATACTGCCATACTGCTTGTGGGCTGTATACTGCCATACTGCTTGTGGGCTGTATATTGCCATACTGCTTGTGGGCTGTATACTGCCATACTGCTTGTGGGCTGTACACTGCCATACTGCTTGTGGGCTGTACACTGCTATACTGCTTGTGGGCTGTACACTGCTATACTGCTTGTGGGCTGTACACTGCCATACTGCTTGTGGGCTGTATACTGCCATACTGCTTGTGGGCTGTACAATGCCATACTGCGTGTGGTCTGTACATTGCCATACTGCTTGTGGGCTGTACACTGCTATACTGATTGTGGGCTGTACACTGCTATACTGCTTGTGGGCTGTATACTGCCATACTGCTTGTGGGCTGTACACTGCTATACTGCTTGTGGGCTGTACACTGCTATACTGCTTGTGGGCTGTATACTGCCATACTGCTTGTGGGCTGTACACTGCCATAACTGCTTATGTGCTGTATACTGCCATACTGCTTGTGGGCTGTATACTGCCATACTGCTTGTGGGCTGTATACTGCCATACTGCTTGTGGGCTGTACACTGTGTGAGACTGTGACCGGGGTTATCTATGACGGCCGGTATGTCTCGCCCCGGTTGTGCTCACTCCATGATAGAAAGTAAATCCACTATAGGGTTAATGCTGTTTCCCTACAGGCTGAAGGAAGGGTTAAATAGAATCAGGAACAATGGCAGGTGTGCCGGGTGTGAGGGAGGGAACAGAACTCCCTGAGTTTTCTGCTGGAGAGGCACATGTATTGTGTTATGGACTTTTGTTTTGGACATTAAACCGTGTGCTGTGAACCTTCATGCCTGGATCCCGTGTCTTCTGCTGCGCAGCCGACCACGCTACCTCACATATGGTGGAGAATCGGCGGGCATGACAGCCCGGTGAGGTGTAGCATCCATCCCTGGTGACCCAGTAGCACATGTCCTGGATTCGAGCGGCTATACTACAGCCCAAACCCGGCGACGCCATGGAGGACATACTAAAGCATTTGGCTCAGGCTAATGCACAGCAGCAACAGGCTAATGCACAGCAGCAACAAACCAATGCACACCTGCTCCAATCCTTGCAAATGCAGGAAAAAAAATTCCAAGAACAGATGGATCAGGCCAATGCACGTCAGCAGCAATCCTTGCAAGTGCACCAAGAACAGATGGAGCAGGCCAATGCACGTCAGCAGCAAGCCTTGCAATTGCAGGAAAAAAGGCACCAAGAACAGATGGTTCTCCTGGCCAAGTCGATCCGTGCCAGACCGGCAGCAACAACCCTGGGACCGGATGACGACGGCAGCGTCCGGAAAGCGGTGAGACAAGCGTTGCAAAAGATGACCCCGGGTGATGATGTGGAAGCGTTCCTGGCGGTGTTTGAGCGGGTGGCCGAGCTTGAAAAGCTGCCGACCCCGCAGTGGGCTGAGGTATTGTCGCCCTATCTGACGGGGGAACCCCAAAAAGCGTACCTGGACCTCTGTACCGAGGACGCCATTGACTATGTGACCCTGAAAGCCGAAATACTGGCTCGGTTGGGGGTGAATACCTATGTACGGGCTCAGCGGGTAAATCAGTGGTTCTTTGAGGAAGCCAAACCCGTACGCTCCCAGGCCTATGACTTGTTGCATCTTGTAAAAAAGTGGTTGCAGCCTGACACTCTGAGCCCGGCGCAAATGGTGGAAAGGGTAGTAGTGGATCGTTTTGTGCGCACTTTACCCGTCACCGTTCAACGGTGGGTCGGACAGGGTGACCCGAGTACCCTGGACCAATTAGTGTCTCTGGTAGAGCGGCATGTGGCTACACAGGACTTGATACGGGACACTGAGACTTTGCGTACCGCCCGTCGGTCCGGCCCCTCCAGGCCTAGGGCCAAGGACCCACCGCTGACAACGGTGCAGGAGTCCCCTACCGTCCCGTCTGAGGCCGAGGCCACCATTCCTGAGGTCCGGAAGGTTCTGTACCCTAAACGACAACCCGTCAAGGGGGTTTCCGTCCCCATTAGATGTTGGCGGTGCCAGCGGGTGGGACATATGGAAGCCCAGTGTCCACTCACCACGGAGCCCATGGATTGTGGGGTTACCCGGCGGGGTTTAATGTATGCTCAGGTGGTGTGTACCGCTGACCGGGTCTCCCCAGAGACGGAGCCCCACTTGTGCCAAATACAGGTGAATGGATGTCCGGTTACAGGATTGTTGGATTCCGGAAGCTTAGTGACCCTTGTGCGATCCACCTTGAGGGCTAAAGTAAAGGCCACAGGACGCACCGTGGGGGTGGTTTGCATACATGGGGACCGCCGCGACTATCCCACGGGGATTGTCACCATCACAGCACCTTGCGGGCAGGTGCAACATGAGGTGGGACTTCTTACCACTCTTCCTTATGACGTGATCCTAGGAAGGGATCTGCCCTATTTTTGGACTTTGTGGAGGGGACCCCCTAAGTCCCCTCAGATATCGGTTGATCCGGGACCTGAGCCCTACAATCCTGAATCCGGGACACCTGCCGTAGGGGTCACCATGTTAGGGACAGAGTGTGAACCCGTTAGGTCACCCCTAGAGGTATTGGCAGGAGAGGCTGAGACGGTCGAGCCCATCCCGGAGTTGGAGGCGTCCCCGGATACGTTTGGGACAGCCCAACTCCAGGACCCTACGTTGATACATGCCCGGAGTCGGGTGACAGTAGTTGACGGGGTGGCACAGCTGCCCGGTGCCCAGGTAAGGTACCCCAATTTCGCTCTTAAGCAAGATTTACTCTACCGGGTAGATGAAATACGGGGCGTGGGGGTAGAACAGTTGGTGGTGCCCCAGCCGCATCGCCGGCGGGTCCTCGACTTGGCTCATAAACACCTGATGAGTGGCCACCTAGGGGTCAAGAAAACGCAGGAGCGAATATTGCAAAGGTTTTATTGGCCCGGGGTCTTTGGGGAGGTAAAACGGTTCTGCGAAACCTGCCCGGAGTGTCAGCTTACCGCACCCCTGACCCATTTTCGCAGTCCGTTGGTACCGTTACCCATTATAGAAGTCCCGTTTGAACGGATAGGGATGGATCTGGTGGGGCCCCTCGTAAAGTCCGCTCGAGGGCACCAACACATCCTAGTGATCGTTGACTATGCCACCCGGTATCCTGAGGCGATACCTCTCAGACATACTGCAGCAAAGCTTATAGCTCGGGAGTTGTTTGCTGTGTTCTGCCGGGTGGGGTTGCCCAAGGAGATCCTTACGGATCAGGGGACCCCATTCATGTCTAAAGTGACCAAAGAGCTATGTCGGCTACTCCAGATCAAGCAGTTGCGTACGTCTGTGTATCATCCTCAAACGGACGGTTTAGTCGAGCGTTTCAATAAAACCCTGAAAACCATGCTTAGAAGGGTGATCTCAAAAGACGGGAAAGACTGGGATATGATGCTTCCCTATTTGATGTTTGCCATACGAGAGGTGCCACAGGCATCCACGGGGTTTTCGCCTTTTGAATTGTTATACGGGCGACATCCCCGGGGATTGTTGGACCTGGCAAAGGAAACATGGGAGCAAGAGCCCACCCCCCACAAAAGTGTGATTGAACACATTTTGGGTATGCAGAACCGCATAAGCGCGGTCATGCCAATTGTGAAGGAGCATTTACAGGAGGCTCAGGCCGCGCAAAGTGGCCGCTACAATAGACAAGCCACCGTGCGGACCTTTAAACCCGGGGATCGGGTGTTGGTATTAATCCCCACGGCGGAGAGTAAATTCCTGGCTCAGTGGCAAGGCCCCTACGAGATAAAGGAAAGAGTAGGGGTGGTTAACTATAAAGTATTGCAGCCCGGTAGGCGGAAACCTGAACAAATATACCATGTCAACCTTTTAAAACCTTGGCAGGAACGGGAAAGCCTGATGGCTGTTTTTTCCCCACCTCCCTCCTCTTCGGGTCGTTCACATCCGGCTCCAGCGACCTCCGGAGAGGACGAACCGGAAGTAAGGATTGGAGAAGCCCTCACCAAGACTCAGAGGCGAGAGGCCAGACGGTTGGTTCAGCAGAACCCCGAGGTCTTCTCCGAGCTGCCCGGTAGGACCAGTCTGATACGACATGATATTGTCACCGAGCCCCACCTGAAGGTACGCCTGAAGTCATACCGGGTACCGGAGGCTCGACGACAAGCCATATCGGAGGAAGTAAAGACAATGTTACGCCTGGGGGTCATCGAAAAATCCCGGAGTGAATGGGCTAGTCCGATTGTCCTAATACCAAAACCCGATGGCTCCTTAAGGTTCTGCAATGACTTTAGGAGATTGAACGAAATATCCAAGTTCGATCTCTACCCCATGCCCCGGGTGGATGAGCTGATTGATAGGCTGGGACAGGCGCGATATTTTACCACGCTCGACCTGACCAAGGGGTACTGGCAGGTGCCACTAACAGAGTCCGCCAAGGAGAAGACCGCTTTTGTTACGCCGGAGGGTCTCTTCCACTATGTTGTCTTGCCTTTTGGGTTACATGGCGCTCCGGCCACGTTCCAGAGGTTGATGGACTTAGTGCTGGAACCCCACCAGGCGTATGCATCGGCGTACCTTGATGACATCATTATTTACAGCTCCGATTGGCAGACCCACTTGGAACAGGTACAAGCGGTGGTGGACGCGCTTCGAACAGCCGGATTGACAGCCAATCCCAAGAAATGTGCGTTGGGACTCACGGAAGCCCGCTACTTGGGCTACGTGATAGGCCAAGGAGTGATTAAGCCCCAAATTAACAAGGTTGAGGCGATCCAGAAGTGGCCTAGACCCCTGACCACGAAGCAGGTTAGGGCCTTCCTGGGTATCGTGGGGTACTAAAGGAGGTTTGTAAAGGATTTTGCGGGACTATCAGCCCCCTTGACGGACCTTCTCAAAGGCAAGAAGTCCGTCATGGTGCGCTGGACTCCGCAGGCCGAGGACTCCTTCCGGGCCCTGAAGGAGGTCCTGTGCGGACAGCCCGTTCTGGTCAACCCTGATTTCCGGAAGGAGTTCATTGTACAGACTGACGCCTCGGAGGTCGGCCTGGGGGCAGTGCTGTCTCAGGTGGTTCAGGGGGAGGAACACCCCGTCACCTTCTTAAGTAGGAAGCTCACCCCTCCCGAGCGGAATTATAGCGTAGTGGAGAAGGAGTGCCTGGCGATCAAGTGGGCCTTGGAGTCCCTACGCTATTACCTGCTGGGACGACAGTTTCGCTTGGTGACGGATCACTCTCCACTGGTCTGGATGAGGTCCGCCAAGGAACGGAATGCCCGGGTTACCCGGTGGTTCCTTTCTATGCAGAACTTCCGGTTTACGGTTGAACACCGGGCCGGTAGGTTGCAGGGCAATGCCGATGCCTTGTCCCGCGGCTTGATGGCTGGAGTTCAACCCCGCACGCTTGAACTGAGGGGGGGGGGGTATGTGAGACTGTGACCGGGGTTATCTATGACGGCCGGTATGTCTCGCCCCGGTTGTGCTCACTCCATGATAGAAAGTAAATCCACTATAGGGTTAATGCTGTTTCCCTACAGGCTGAAGGAAGGGTTAAATAGAATCAGGAACAAGGGCAGGTGTGCCGGGTGTGAGGGAGTGAACAGAACTCCCTGAGTTTGCTGCTGGAGAGGCACATGTATTGTGTTATGGACTTTTGTTTTGGACATTAAACCGTGTGCTGTGAACCTTCATGCCTGGATCCCGTGTCTTCTGCTGCGCAGCCGACCACGCTACCTCACAACTGCCATACTGCTTGTGGGCTGTATACTGCCATACTGCTTGTGGGCTGTACACTGCCATACTGCTTGTGGGCTGTATACTGCCATACTGCTTGTGGGCTGTATACTGCCATACTGCTTGTGGGCTGTACACTGCCATACTGCTTGTGAGCTGTACACTGCCATACTGCTTGTGGGCTGTACACTGCCATACTGCTTGTGGGCTGTACACTGCTATACTGCTTGTGGGCTGTATACTGCCATACTGCTTGTGGTTTTATGTTTCCTCAGAATTCAAGCCATAAAAATTCTCCAGAAAGCTGGTAAATAGTAAATGACTTGTTATGCTCTGTATTTACACTGAGAGGTGTTTTATAATGCATGAGGTTGTATCCTAAAGCTCTACTACAATCCTATTGTAATACATGTCTGCCTGGATTTAGATCATTTCACCACTTGTTCCTGGAGCATTGCCTTTGTCCTAGCACATTAAAGGGGATTACATGACGAGTGCAGTGGTGATGTGTACTACATACAGGCAGGTATTAGTTATGGACCAGGAAAACACATCACCCTTTATACAACTTTCATCAGCTTATTTTGTTAATACACATGAGGCTCTTGCTAAATTCTTTATGAACCTTCCAGACTCTGCGTCTTTTCAGAAATTCACATCAAAGAAATATCACCGATTTCAGTGTCACTCCGTATTGACCAAAAATACATCAAATGACGCCCATTGATAGACTGAAATGAAAGCATTGCAAGCCATTCCCTCCTGTACAACTCAATATCATTCATCAGATATTATTCCCATACTTCACTCCATTGTCTTTTATCATGGATGGGAGCTAAAAATGATTTTTTTCCACCAGTTATAACATTGGGTTGCAATGTTAGAAATTATGTCCATCCAGAAAAGGTATGTTACATAGGTTGAAAAAAGACTCAGGTCCATCAAGTTCAACCTTCCTCCACCAATTATGCATTTTTGGGCACTAAATTATCCATAGCCCACAATGTCGTGTGTACTGGGAAATCATCCAACTCTTTTATAAAAGCTGTTATAGTATCTGCCATTACTACCTCTTGTGATAGGGCATTCCACAGTCTGACTGCTCTAACTGTAAAGAACCCTTTCCTATTGAGTATTGTTTTAGAAGAAATAAGTCATGTGCCAGTCCTTTATATTGACCACACATGTATTTATACATATAAATGAGATCTCCTCTGAGATGTCTTTTTTCTAAGCTAAACAAATCTAACTTTTCCAACCCCTCATCATATGGGAGGTCTTCCATTCCTTGTAATAGTCTAGTTTACCCGCCTTTGAACTGAATCTAACTTCTGTATGTCCTTTTTAAAATGTGGAGCCCTTAACTGGATCCCATATTCCAGATGTGGCCTTACAAGTTGTTGTCCAAATGACTTCAATAATGAATATACTGGTGACCTGCCATCCATTAAAGAGAATTTAATGACTAATGACAAATTCACATAAATATTTAATAATTTGGTAAAGTTTCATAGTAGGCAGAGGGGAAACATGACACAAACACGACGATTTTCTTAAGTTTCATAAAGCTATCAATGGAATGTTTCTTTTACCCAAAATTGTAAAAATCTATATTAATGTATGCATTCAATATGGTTACCGATATTCCAGGTAATCCTGAGTCTCCTTTTGGTCCGGGGAATCCAGGTTGACCGGGGATGCCAGGATTACCTTTATCACCCTTGAAACCTCCATTGCCAGGGGGGCCGCGAGGACCTTCTGGACCTGGTGAACCTTTGTATTATCATAATAAATAAGAGTTAGAAAGACGAAATCAGATCCAAATTTGTATTGTTCAACCTAGTGGATTACACATGATACAAGAATAAAAATACCTTGTGTGGTTATTCTACACATTGTTTTCTAATGTAAATGTGATGTAAAACGCTTGAAGGGGTGTTCAAATCTACAAAACTTCTCACCTATCCAGTGGATATCTGATAATTGTTAGATAACTGGGGTCGGACTCATAAAACACCCACTGATTGCCAGTGGGTGGGTTGGCAAACTACTTTGGTCAAAAATGCTGGTTGTGGGGAAGAATAAACAATCAACTTATCTCTGGCACAACCATGCATGTGCCAAGAAGTAAGGATTACTTTGCCTACTTAAACACCAAGCTTCTAGTAAAAAGGCTGGAAATTACTGTATACTGAATATCAAAGAGAACTGCCACAGTTAGTGCTTAAGTACTACCCTGTTTCCCTGAAAATAACACCTACCCCAAAAATAAGCCCTAGTAGGTTTTTGTGGGCTTTTTTGAGTATGCTTAAAATATAAGCCCTACTCCAAAAATAAGCCCTAGTTGTGGTTCCATAAGGAAATGTTCAAGCAGCTAAAAAAGTTAAAGAATACAGCAGGACTCTTCATCAAAGAAAGCATAAATCTCCAAAAAAAAGCCGACTACCCCCCAAAAAAACCCCAAAAACAAAAAACCTCACTCTCCATACCCCAAACAATTACTGTTGGCAAGTGCCGACGGTGAATGGGCTCTCATACAGAGATCTGCGTTGCTATCAGGTTCCTTGGTGTTCCAGCTGCATTGCACTGCAGCTCTTGCAAACGGATCGGGCACCAGTATCACTCCACACAAGTGATACTACTTCCAGTCACCAGGGGAAGCCACTGCTGGAGATCGCTGGAGGACCTGACAACGATGCAGATTTGTATGTGAGAGCCCATTCACTTGACAACTTTAATTGTTTGGGGTCTGGTAAGTGGGATTCTTTTAGGGGGTGTCTGCTTTCTGTTGGGGGTAATCTTAGCAGTACATAGAGAGAAAACGGGTTAAATGCTGCGCTAGAAAAACCACGAATCCAAGAGATGCGATGAAATAGCTGCCTTCTTCATCAGGACAAGACAGTACAAGAAAGAACAGCATCTTTCATGCATGATGCTGTTCTTTCTTGTACTGTCTTGTCCTGATGAAGAAGGCGGCTATGCCTTCGAAACGCGTTGACTCGTGCCAATAAAGGAAAGGATTTCATCGCATCTCTTGGATTCGTGGTTTTTCTAGCGCAGCATTTAACCCGTTTTCTCTCACCCATCCTGTAATCTACATTTCTCCATCGGGGCTGCTGCTGACCACTACTGCATAATCTGCCTACATGCTCACATAGGAGTTGTGCCTGTCACAACTGAAACAGGTGAGTACCTGTCCCTTCACGTATATCCCCTCATCCACCAGATAAGACCCTATTTTGCGCTTTTCTCCTCCACAGTTTCTCCTGACCAGTACATAGAGAATAATACCTTTAGGCAGATAATTTAAACCTTTGTAAATACAGTATGCACCCTCCACTATAGGACTGGTTCTGCTCCATGAGAATAGCAGATAAGATAAGAAAACGTGCATCTGAATCAGTAATAGGTTTAACACAAAATGTTGATGTTCCAAAATGTTATGATTATAGTTGAAAAAATGTAGATTTTTTTGTTCAAGAACAAATGTGGATTGTTGTTCATAGGAAAATATAAGACATCCCCTGAAAATAAGCCCCAGCGCATCTTTTAGAGCGAAAAATAATATAAGACCCTGTCTTATTTTTGGGGAAACATGGTAGTTGCATGGTATAATCTTTGCAGCTCAATGATAGGAATACAGTGGTTCCCATTTATTTTGGCAGCTCTCTATCACTTCCCACTTGCTACTATTTTATTGCTTCAAAAATCACCCCTTATGTTTCCCCTATGATGCTATCTACAACAAAGACGGTGTGCGAAAATGATCGCTAAAGATCTTTTCGGGGACTGCAGACTATTGCTCTACGTGGCTTCCGGTCTATGCAGAATAGCTGAATCCCTGAACAATGAAGCTATTGTGCTGCAAGTCAGCGCGACCTAGAACGTGCTACTGCCGTGTGTGTGTTTTATGAACAGAACTCATTTTTTCCTCATTTTATTAACCACTACACAAAGTGTGTCAATCATACATTTTGTACTGCATAAATTACCATTCAGAAATAAGCTACAGAAAACCAATCTGATTGGACATTTATACAGTATAAATATCAGGTATCAGTATAAAAATGAAACACAACACGCCATTTCATATGAAGCCGTGCAATGTCACCCTGGACCCAGGAATTCTGAGGACTAGTGTCATTAATAACAGAAATCACTGCCAGAAGTAGATTGTTATGAAGTGAACAGGTGCTTGATGTAGCAGTGATTCATTTGGCTTACCGAAAATGCTGAAACCCAATGTATAACTGTAATCAGCCCTGCAAAGTGTAATATTGCAGCTGATTGGCATTATTGGCCTGATGTCCGGCGTGTGAACATGGGTTTGCCTTAATTATCAAAAGCAGAAGAACTAATTAATGACAAATAGAAAATATTTTAACCAGACTGTATGGCTGGGTTCACACATCGCAGCTAAGATCATATTGACATGCGTTTTACTGCATATCGAAAAGCCACAAGCCATTACCAATATATTTACGATCTGTGCTGATTGTGCCATTATGGTGCATTTTTTGCTGCACCCCAGCTACGGCATGGCTGCAAACAATGACCCCAGCTTTATCTGATAATTTTCATTAACATCTACCTGTAACTTTACATACATCTAAATCTCCCTTCTAACAATGTCTTAAGCCTCCCGCTCTTCATTCTCTACACTAGATTAAAGGCAGGCACTCCGAAGATAGTGGTGCTCATGTCGTACGGTGGCATCCCCAAATGCAAATATTGATAAGACCGGCACTCATATCAATCTCATTGCTTTTTCTTTTATTCCATGAATGGTAGTAACAAATGACGCGTTTCGGCTTCCACTCTAAAGTATCACTGATTGAGAAAGGCTTCAGAGTGGAAGCCGAAACGCGTCACTTGTAACTACCATTCATGGAATAAAAGAAAAAGCATGACATTTATGTGAATGCCGGTCTCATGGATATTCTCTTCATTCTCTGGTTACCTGAGTGAGGCTGTTAATATCTATGTTGAAGAATCAATTTGTAGCCAAAATACTGGACAGAATAGTGTCTATTTTGTACAAAAAAATGAGGGACATCATGATGGAAACCTGATGGACCCCAAAAGAGTTAATGGGGTCTGTTGGTCTGCTCTAGTGTCTGTCATATGATTGATTATATGTTGGATCTGGAACATCCATTAATTTCATTGTGCTGTTCCTATGGCGGATCAGAACAACAAACTAGGAAATACAGGTGTGGGCAGAACCTGAGTCTTTGTGGCATGAAGGAGAATCCAATAAGACTCCTTAAAATGAATTTTTTCATGAACCTAATTTGTGATTATCTAATCAGAAGATCAAATAGCATTTGGGCAATGGCAAATAAATACTTTTTCTAAAGATCTCTTTATCTATGCTATTATATACAGGGACAGGCAGGGATTAGCACTATGCACCCAGAACTGCTCGTGGTTCTGGGTGCATATTGGACCTGACAGGTTCCTTTTAATGCCCCTAATAATAGAGCCCTGGTATTAGGTTCCCCTGTCAATTACAGCAGCGTGAACTCAAAACAGTTAATTTGCAGAGGGCCTTTCTAACAAAAAAAGAAAATGTGAAGTCACGACAACTCTTTTAATGCTATATTATATCATGATCTATCGGATTTTTAAATGCTAAGAGAATGATTTGTAATTGGATATCTCATTTTAATAGCTGCATCTGTCACACTCTTCTGCCTCCTTACTTACATTCTAAACATGACATTTTCTATCCTGCAATTCAGAATCTGTGGAATAGGCTTTTACCGGCCCGAAGGAGTAAATTATATCACTTATGTGGAATACAGGCGGGAGACGTATCATTTCAGTGAGACAAAAGTTAACGTAAGTCAGCGTGACCAGGACCACTGGAAAACTTCAGCAAAAGAACTTGTTCACTTCAGAACAACTCCAGATCCGGCTGTTCCCTCTCACGGCATACTGCGCTGTCTGATTTCACATTCTACATCCACAGAGGCTTTTATTGCTATATCTCATTAATAAACGACATGAAATAAAAGAAGATGGCGCATGTTAAGATCTAACCTTGAAGACCTGGGAGAGGATCACCAATGCCCAGTGTTCGGTGTTAGAAAGGTCACACAACACAAAACAAAATCACCGGTTAATACACAGTACATAGAAACGTCATCACCAGAAGATGTTCACAACACGAGGGTTTCATGCACAATAAACATCAGGCGAAAAATGCAAGGTTATATCAATAGAAACACACTTAGCATTGTAACTATATAGGCACTTAGCTTAATTCACTGACGTCTGATGTAACACGGGTATAAGCCATTCACTGACACCAGAGTAAATTATGAATTAACTCAGAAGTGAAAAAAACTTATTTCATGGGAAAATGAAAGAGCAGACCTCAGGGAAGGCATCCGGTGCCGGACAGAAAACTGACACATATATATATATATATATATATATATATATATATATATATATATATATATATATATACATATATACTGTATATTATAATAGGAATTTCAGTTTCTAGAATTAAAGGGAACCAACCAGCAGGATTTATAGTAAAGCCAGTGCTATACTGGTGCTAGGATGCTGAATGTAAGCATAGCTTTGGTTCAGAGATTGGATGTGTTATTTCAGAAATATGTGAAAGTAAAGTTCTAGCAATGCACTGCTATTTGATTGACAGGTGCAACAGGAAGGGAATATGTGGGTCGGGTCTTGCTATCTATTTACACCCCTGTCTGTTTGCGCCGGAATTAATGTATATGACAGCAACCAGGGGAGGAAGGCTAGGCAGGCAGACAGGGGCGGGAATACATAGCAAGACCCGACCCATATATTCTCTTCCTGGATGCGTGGGCGGCACATGCGCCCTCAGCTCTCGTTATGACTGATGGAGCACACATGGTCACAACAGAAGTGGAGACCGCCCATCCCCAAGATCAGCTCCTCGCACATGCCCGCAGACCGCACCAAGAAGACAAGCCGCACACTTCAGAGGAGACCGGTGAGTTGATTTTGGGGGCGTTCTTCACTTCTATTGTGACCCCATGCACTCCCGCGGTCACAACAAGAGCTGAGGATACAAGGGCACATGCGCCACCCTTGCTTCGTGCATTCACCAGTCCAATGAAGGAAGAGAAAGTCTTCACAAAGATGGCACCGAAGATAGCTCTTTGCGCAAGCGCTGCCACCAATGCCATCTTAGTGAAGAGTTTGCTGCAATAGTGATAAATGCTAATGACCAGGTGCCGGAATTAAAGTCTATGATAGCGACAATGGAAGAGGGCCAAGCAGACAGGGGTGGGAATAGATAACAAGACTCAACTCATATATTCTCTTCCTGTTTCACCTGTCAATCAAATAGCAGTGCATTGCTAGAACTTAACTTGTACCTATTTCTGAAATAAAACATCCAATCTGAGAACTAAAGCTATGCTTACATTCAGTATCCTAGCGCTAGTATAGCACTGGCTATACTTTATATATGACAATCCTGCTGGTTGTTTACCTTAAAAGGTCTGGAATAAGGAACCAGTAATGTGATGCAGTTCTCCATAATACTGTCTAGTGTGTATACAGAGGTGTAGGTAAAGGTGCTAGTTTTATGGCGCATGCAGTCATGCAAATGTTGCCTACACATTTTGCAGCAGATCCGTTGCAAATCCTCATGAAATCGGTGATAAAATCTGCATGTGGATTTGTTACTAATTTTTCTGTGGATCTGCCAAAGATTTTAATTGTTCTGCAGATTTTTTCCACTGTGTGTGGATGAGATTGGGTAGAATATACTTTACTGTGACTGCAATATACTGCAAATTACACACTTCAAATTATCTACCTGCAAATACTAGAAGGAAAAGCTGCAGTGTGTCAGCCATGTGTGAACATACCATTGAAATTTCAGGCTTCGTGTCAAGCTGCCACGAGGGGGAGCCGGAGCTCTGCAGCAGAAGACACTACACGGAGAAAGAAGAACCAGGAAGTAGATACACAGTGTGTGCCTGTACACTGCCTCACAGCACAGCTGGGGAGCAGAGCTGCAGGGCGTGCAAGGAATGATCAGGCGGGCCGGGTCACACACACTACGGGCATAAGGAGGACCGGAGGAAAGAGCAGAAGCGGAGTCTAGGTCAGGCTGAGGTCAGTACCAGAGGAAGCAACCGAGTGGGGAGGTAGAAGAGGGGACAGAGGAATGGAGGGACGACTAGGGGACAGCACACAGACAGGGCACGGGGGCACAGGCACAGATGGATCAGGATAACACTTACAGGACCAGCAATCACAGGCAAAGCAGCGCTAAGCTTATAGCCGGCGCTGGTTCACTGGAGATGTCAGGTTTTTAAAGCATTTAAGCTCCGGAAGTGAGGCTCGGGAGAAGGCTTCACCCCCTAGCCATGTGGACGGGGAGGTGGAACAGTGACGCTTCGTAACACATTGCATTAGGCAACTGCATTTCTTCTAATATTGTTCTTATTATTAGTGCCACCAATACGCCATTTACTGCACACTGTACACTTAGGCTCTGCTGAGTCCTACCTATGCGTCTTGGGTATGAAGGAGTTTGGTATTTCTTTTACACATGCCATCCCCTGGACAGCCCCTTTAACTATATATCATTTAAGACATAAAAGGAGTGAGCAAAAGAAGGAGGGAAGAAAAATGGGTAAAACAAAAGCTTAAAGGGATGTCCTCTGCTTCTTGCAGTCCAAACTGCAGCAAGAATCAGATGGGCAGCATGAGTTAGAGCCTGGCTGCATGATTGCTGATAAGTATACTGTTCTCTGAAACGCTCCAGCATTTTACGAGAGTGTAATTTACAGATCTAGCCGGGCACCATAAACAGATCAGAGATTAGTCTTTTGCCGTTCCTGGACGAGTATTCCCAGCACTTCTAGAGGTGATTGACAGGTCTCTCTCATGTGCACATATGAAAAGAAGTGGCAATCATCTGCAGTAGTGCTGGGTAAAGCCACCCAGGGGGCGGCCACTGGACTTGTTAGTCTCCGGCTATGGTCCACAGCTGGATCTTTAAAGTATACCTTCTCTGAAATTCCAGAGCATTTCAAAGAAAAATATACCTGATGGCAATGGTGCAGCCAGGATCTGATTCATGCTACCTGCAGTTTGGACTAGATGAATCAGATAATACATTGCGTTTAGAAAAAAAAAAAGGGTGAAATAGTCACAAAAGTGCGATTGGAAAAAAGGGCGTGTATAGGACCCAGGGATGAAGAAACAGCTATACACTGATAGTAACATAGACTGCAAAGTGCCACATTATGGTGAGGAATTTTAAAGAAGAACTTCATCTGGACTCCTCGTCTCCATTGGATGACGCTAGTCCTTTCACTTTGAATTCCTATTATAACCCTTTCTCTAGTTCTTATTTCAGGACTCTTTACTGAAAAATAAAACATTGATTCTGATCCACAAAGAGCAAATAGAACAAAATGAAAAACTTCTTATTCCCTTCTCAAAGTTATCTAATTTATTTGCAAATAACGGCGATACTGGCAGCAGCGACAGCCACGACCAATGTCACCATGTACTCTGGACAACATGACATGAATAATGGATGCTTTGCATTGTGTCTGCTCTATCAGTAATACATTAATAAGGTCAATTCAATAAGCACTGTGTCAGGGAATAGTTTATAATACATTATATGTATGGTCATAATACAATTGAAGCAAGGTTCCATGATACACTTAACTAGTGACCCAAATATCTTTTCTACATAATATACCTATGCAACCGCTACAACAGAAGTAGGTCGACCTTGTCACTTCAGATCTTTTTAAGCAGCAGCGCCCATTGTTCTGAGCTAGCAACAACCTGAATATCTGCAATGTATGCTGGAGTTCAGAAGTGAAGTGATAGGCTTTTCTCCTTCTGTCATAGAATAATATAATGTACCAGTTACCAGAGAATGGTGTTAGGACTTTAAAAGTGAGCTTGATTTTTATACCTAGATGAATTACGTATTATTGTAATAAAAACAGTAAAATTGATCACTTTGTAAATTATCACAGTAAAATATTTCTTCATTTTATATACAGTATATACACACAAAAGGAAATACAATAATGAGGATTTTTCATCGGTCTTATTACAGAAATTCTGCATCTTAAAAAGTTGTGTCCCCTTATAGTAAGGTTTTCCTATAAGCGCCATTATTAATAAAAAAAACAATATTGGGCTTTACACTACCCAGGTCCTCCCGGGTCAAGCGCTGAGTCTCCACCACTGCTACTGGTATCTTATTGTCTGCAGCACTGACATCACATTGTGCAGCCAATCAGTGAGCTCAGCAGCTCTGGCAAAGTAGGTGGCACAAGATTGGAATCACTGAGCTCAACGATTGGCTGCAGCAGTGTCAACGTGATGTTAGCGCTGCAGACAATAGAGACTCAGCGCTGGTCTTGGAGGACGAGTGAAAAACAGGTTGTCTTTTTACTACTAAAGGAACTTTTTGAAAGGGGACAACCCCTTTAAGCTTCAGGTCAGATGAACCTTCCAAATCTTCCTCAACGAGGACACTTAAATATGAAGTGACTGGTAGAGGTGTGCTGCCCAAGCTGAGTGTATAGCAGCCTTTTCTGATCCCATCTGACCACCCCCAGAGATGGGCTTTAGCACTTTTGTTCATAGCAACAAGCTTGGGCTCTGTTCACATCACAATGTATTCAAAGCGTAGACGCTTTGGAAATCTCCCATGTCACTCTTTTTACATAAATCTGATGAGTACAAATCTATGGATACATCCAGCATGTATTGAGAGTTGTTCCGAGCATATAAGCCTGGAGAATACAGTGAGCTTGGTGTAAACAGAGCTTGGCTTACTGCATGGATTTAGGGGACCCTAGCGTGAAGACGTCTTGGGTAAGGGAAGGAAGGAGGTTAGAGCATCTTCTTCCTTGCCAAAATTAAATCTTAATTTTTTTTTTTTTATCCGTTCACATTTAAGGCTATGGTCACAGTTCCGTTGCTTTGCTTCCGTCACAATCCGTCGCCTTGAGGAATTACGGTATCCTGCAAAATATTTTGCAGGAATACGTTTTTTTCCCATAGACTTCTATTAGCGATGGATTGTGACTGATGGCCCTGCGTTGCATCTGCCGCATGACGGATCAGTCGTTTACTGACTGACCGTCAAGGCGGGAGCAACGCTGTATGTAACATTTTTTTGAGTGGCAAAACAACAGACTCCGCAGGTGTCCGTCCCCATCCGTCACAACCTATAATGGTTGTCTATGGTGCTGGATTCCGTCGTAATCCGTCACACGACGGAATCCAGTGTTGGATTCCGTCATGTTCTACTGAGCATGCCCAGCATGTCTGGCACACCCATTGGGCTGTCCCAAACACAAACGGATCACGACGGGTCCATCAAAAAACGGACGCACAGCGGATCTAATGGATGCAACGGATCAGTTTTTTCCCAGGATTCCTGTGAACGGAATCCTGTGAAATAACACATCCGTTGCGTCAGTTGACATCTAAAAAACTATGGATCCGTCATTGCATCGGAATGATGGACCTGATGGTAACAAAAGAACGGACGTGTGAACATAGCCTAAAATACAAAATATACTGTATATATAGAATTTATGATAGAAACCACTCTTGTCTAGATTGTGCCTGCAGTTCTCAGTACAGCTGGACTGAATGCACGTGATACTACAATGTGTGGATTCTGCTTTATAACCATGGATTGACAAGCTGCACCGTCCACTGCTGTGAGTGACAGGATGAATTGTGACTGGTGATCAATAATAACGAGGGACCCCGTTATAGGATCCATCCTCTGCCTGTTTCCAGGACAGTCAGTACTTTATTTCAAGTGTAATTAAAATGAAAGTGGACCTGTCGTCAGACTCTGTTGTCCGGCGTCAGGGCCATGTCTGCTCTACTATGAGCTAAAAAGGCACAGAAAATAGTCATATTTGGCTACAGGGAATTATCAGAGAACAAACTGGATACATAGAGTCTAATGTATTCACAAGAGCATTCTCCTGCCTCTTCCCACCATCTTCACAGTGACTGAAGGGCTCAGGGGATGGGGATGGAGCCCTGCCCTTATTAATACACCTGACTCATGTACTGTCTAGTGTATTCACTCATCCCTCCCACTAGCCAAAAGGTACCTTAAGCCTTTCTATAAGGCCAGAGTCACACTTGCGAGTGACTTGCGTGAGTCTCGCATTGCATCACCCAGAACAGCCGCACACTCGCCGGACATGAACGTCTCAGCTCCACAGAAATACATGCAGCTAATCCTCTCCTGTCAGGAGAGTGTGCGGCTGTGCCGAGTGATGCGATGCGAGACTCGCGCAAGTCACGCACAAGTCACTCGCAAGTGTGACAAGTAGAGCAGTCCTGCCCCTTAGGGCCCACTTACACAGACCAGTAATTGTGAATGGGATTTCCTAGGAACGCTCCTCCAGTGCTGCGTTTTATGGAAAATATACTTTAAAGGAGTATCCCCTCTCCAAGATCCTATCCCAATATGTAGTAAGATGTAATATTAATAATATAAGCAAATATCTCCTATTAGAAATGTAGTATAGTTCTCCTGATATAGCCATGTCTCTTACCTAAGTGCAGGGCATTACAGTTTAAGTATCCATGGTTATAACCATACATATAGGGACAGTTAATTAGTTGCTAGTGGTCACAACCATGGATACCTAAGCTACTGTATTACCTTGCAAATGAGGTAAGTGACATAGCTAGTCAGGAAAACTATACTACATTTCTAATTGGAGGTATTTGCTAATATTATTATTATTATTACATCTACTACATATTGAAATATGTTCTTGGATATGGCAATAACCTTTTAAGGATAAAAGTGCCATTGCAGGGTATTGACAGGTCTTTCACCATGGGAGTCACCTATCAATCACCTGGAGAGGCGTTGGAGAAGCCAGTCAGGGGCAACTCCAGACTGGTCTCGTCTCCAGCTAAAATATATATACCTGTCTATGATCATAGGTCACAAGTTCCCTTTAATGGCTGCAGCCAGCCTGTCTAAATGCAGCATCACATAGGGCAGCATAGACTGCTGACAGATCCATCTCATTTTTCATAATGCATGCATAAGATGAAAATCAATGATCATGTTATACAAAGATCTCCTTTAGAATCTGTCTTCAGATTGTTGTTACCTGATCTGAAAGCAGCATGATATAGGGGTAGAGATCCTGATTCCAGTGATGTGTCATTTCTGGGCTGCTTGCTGCAGTTTTGATAACACCTCTATTTTCTCTGCTGTAGATCTATCAGTTCTCTGAATGATGAGCTCTGTGTAACCTCGCCCACACCTCTAATTGGCAACTTTCTGTATACACTGAGCAAAGGCTAGAAGCTGCCAATCAGTGGTGGGGGCAGGGTTATACAGAGCTCATCATTTAGAAGACTGCTAGATTTGCAGGAAGCTACAAGTGAAGGGCGGCGGACTACAAGGCAGCAAATTTACTAGTCCTCTAATGATAATCTCCTGCTGATAAAACAAGGATTTTTTTAAAAACTACAACAACCAGCCTAGTAAGTGACACATCGTTGGAATCAGGGTTTCAGTCTCTACATTATGCTTTTCTCAGATTAGGTAGCAAAAAGTTTGTGACAGATTCCTTTTAAACTAGATTTGATCACTTATTAAACAATATAATATTGAAATCACTGTAACTGCTGCCTCGTAGTCTTAATCATTTCCCTTCTTATACAACACCTATGTCTGATTATACGTCTGATTATACAAAGTTGCTTGATTTCAGACATGGTGACCATTCTGTTATCAAAGTCAGATCCACCTGACTGGAAGGTGATCTGTCTGAATAATGTGTTTCTTCTCTACGGCTGTGAGATGAAGTGAGTATTCAGCTGCACAAATACATAATTACTACAATTTAGAGTTTGTGCCAAGTACATGATGAAATGATATTTTTTTGCAGGTTGGGGTGATATGCTCTCCTTCCTCGGAGAATAATATATGCATTATGAGATTTTGCCCATCCTCTAATATCACAACAATCCACATAATGTGTAAATTATTTATGTTCTGGATTTCACAAATTTATGGAAATGCTTCTCATGTATGGCACAAAATCATAAAAAGCTTAATAAATAATGTAAGTGATCATATAGGCAGATTACATTGCTCTCTACTACATTGCTCATTAGTACAGTAAACGTTATCACTTATTCATGATGACCAATCTAACACATTATAGGACACTATACAGAAAAGTCATCAAGAATTAACCCAACACGGGTATCAGCAAACTTTCAATATCTTAGCTGCTGGCGAACAACAGCACCCATAATACTTAATCATGGCTGATGATGTGTGACACTACATAGTAATGTGTGACGCTGTCTGACACTGTCATAGTATGCCAAGTCATTGCCATAGAGGAAATTATACACACGGATGGGAAGGCAGAACCATGAAAATGGCTGATATGTTGTAAGTAGGACTTGATATAAAAATATGGCTAAAATAACGGATCACATGTGCTCTAACCCCCTGATCTTGATGACCATGACTGTAGTGCGGGGGAATCCAACCTGTGGCTTGTGGGCCCATTATGTGTGGCTCGCGGTCTGCCGATTTGGTGCATTAGCGCCAGGTCCAGCAAGCTGCTATGAAGATCAGGTCTCCAGGTGATGACTCTTCTGGGTAGCCTGCACAGAAGAACAGATCTGCATGCACATATACAAGTGGTTGGTGTTAATATAATAATCTTTAGGTAGGATGATGCTGCCAGATAGAGGAATGCATGAAGTTGGATCATATTGTTTGGTACCAGTGCCTAATGTTAAAAAACAAATGGGATCAAGTGAGAACCCCTGGATGTAAGTATGCTGCCTATAAGAAAGGGTGTTTCAAGGTCTCAGTGTGATTTCTGTGAGTAATCTTTGGCTGTCATTATACCTGTAATAGGGGTCTCTGGGTGTCACTACTATGGAGTATGCTGGATGTGGCTTGCAACCCTCTCTCAAGGCTGGATGTGGTTCGCATCCCTCTCTCAGAGCTGAATGTGACTTGCAACCATCTCTCAGAGCGGAATGCGGCTCACAACCATCTCTCAGAGATGAACGTGGTTCATGCCCATCTCTCAGAGCTAAAAGTGGCTCACAACCATCTCTCAGAGCTGGATGTGGCTCGCAACCTCCTCTCAAAGCTGTATCTGGCTCACAACTATCTCTCAGAGTTGGATGTGACTCGCAATCGTCTTTCAGAGCTGGATGTGGCTCGTGATCCTCTCTCAAAGCTGGATGTGGCTCGCGACCCTCTATCAGAGCTGGATGTGGCTTTTGACCCTCTCTCAGAGCTGGATGTGGCTCGCGACCATCTCTCAAAGCTGGATGTGGCTCGCAACCCTCTCTCAGAGCTGGATGTGGCTCGCGACCATCTCTCAGAGCTGGATGTGGCTCGCGACCCTCTCTCAGAGCTGGATGTGGCTCGCGACCCTCTCTCAGAGCTGGATGTGGCTCGCGACCATCTCTCAGAGCTGGATGTGGCTCGCGACCCTCTCTCAAAGCTGGATGTGGCTCGCGACCCTCTCTCTGAGCTGAATGTGGCTCTCAGGGTCAAAAAGGTTTGGAGACCACTGCTGTAGAAGAATATTTTTTGTAACTTGTCTCCTCAGCTAGCTCTACACTCATAGTATATATCCATAGAAAGCAATCCTGCCATACACTGCAATTATCCATCTTACAGATCAGGCTGAGTGGGATAGTTGCATGTACACAATGGTCCATGCATTGTCCTAACTTCATATGTTCAGATATTTATTGTAGTGAAATGTATAAAATACAGGGAAGATCGCCTTACTGCCCAGTGCTGGATTGCAAACCAGTAATTATGTAGCTGGATGAGCAAATCTGAATTGCTTCATTTATAATTGATTGCATATAATGTATTTGTCATTGATACGCTGATATCTCTGTAGTTGTGGATGTTTCGCTGAATTCCTGGGCAGGTCACATCGGTATAAGGCTGTCTCCTTCCTTCCAGTGTCAGTGAAGTTGATTTTCTGAGTAAATCACGTCCTGTATTCTAGGAGGTGAACTGTGCCTTATAATTGCATTAACTAAGTAATTTGCACAACCTAATTATAGCAATTACAGAAGCCCAGACATCTCTGAACAGGGAATGGCCGTGGCATGATACCCATTTCTCTGTGCAAATGTGATACTTCCAGGGTGACCTATAATTCCAAAAGAACATACAGTTCTTTCTCTGTCACTTGTCAGAAGTAGGTGGCATGAAGAAAAGTCTTAACTTCTCTTTGCAAAGCTGTATTCATTTGGCAAAATACAAAGCAGCCATCACACTGCTCAGAGCCTTGTCAGACCCTGACACGGCTACAGCGTCCATCCCACGGGTCATGGTGGGTCTGATGTTCAAAAAAATACGTATACTACTAGTAGTTGGTAATACAGGTCATTAAAATTAATTGCACACTGGAAGCTTTTAATAGAGGACCTCTACTGACATGTCCCTTTTGCTAAATGTTTTGTATTTACAATAAAATAACAATTTTGGCGCATCTTATTCTTACAACTTTATGTGGTGCCGCTACTCTACTACTCCTCCTGGAAATGCAGGAATAAATTGACAACTGTGCAGTACTATTTCCCTTGTCTGTAGAATGAGCCCCCTACCCAATTTAACACTTTAATACATACTGAATGTAAGGGTAAAATGAGAACAGTAACACCCAGTTGTCAATTTATTAATTAGGTTTTCTGACACCTCATTTGAGTCAGGGAACATCATAGACTTTGTTTTGAGGGGAAATTTTAATCCTGCGATTTACAGTTATTCGCCAAAAAAATGCTTATTTACAGTTGTTTGGATGTGTGAGGTAATATATTGTCTGTGTTGACAGTAATCCTGGATATTTATCAGGTGACATTTAGCAACCAATCAGAGCTCTGCTTCTATTTTGCTACAAGTAATTAATAGGAGCTCTGATTGGTTGCTATAGGTAACGAAGAACATTCTTACTATAAGACAGTTTATGCGTCAGTTAATGTGATTTTGGTGGTGAAAGGGGGAGTGGGGGAGAGACAGAGAGGGAGAGCATGGGAGAGAGAGTGGGAGAGATACAAAGGGAGAGAGGGAGAGAAACAGAAAAAGAGAGAGTGGGAGAGAGTGAAAGTGGGGGAGAGAAGGAGAGTGGGGGAGAGGCATAGAGGGAGCATGGGAGAGAGGGAGAGTTGGAGAGAGACAGAAAAAGAGGGAGAGTCGGAGAGAGTGAGAGTGGGATAGAGGGAGCATGGGAGAGAGAGTGTGAGAGAGAGACAGAGAAAGAGAGAAAGGGAGAGAAAAGGAAAGTGGGAGAGATGGCTAGTGAGAGAGAGGGATAATGGGATAAAGGGAAAGTTGAAGGTAGGAAGAGTGAGAGAGGGAGAGTGGGAGA
Organism: Anomaloglossus baeobatrachus; assembly: GCF_048569485.1. Lineage (NCBI taxonomy): Eukaryota > Metazoa > Chordata > Amphibia > Anura > Aromobatidae > Anomaloglossus > Anomaloglossus baeobatrachus. The sequence goes on along the minus strand of NC_134361.1, from coordinate 109,985,151 downwards.
GAGGGATAGAGGGAGAATGGGATAAAGGGAAAGTTGGAGGTAGGGAGAGTGAGAGAGGGAGAGTGGGAGAGAGGGATAGAGGGAGAATGGGATAAAGGGAAAGTTGGAGGTAGGGAGAGTGAGAGAGGGAGAGTGGGAGAGAGGCATAGAGGGAGAATGGGATAAAGGGAAAGTTGGAGGTAGGGAGAGTGAGAGAGGGAGAGTGGGAGAGATGGATAGAGGGAGAGTGGGAGAGAGGGATGGAGGGATAATGGGATAAAGGGAAAGTTGGAGGTAGGGATAGTGAGAGAGGGAGAGTGGGAGAGAGGGATAGAGGGAATGTGGGAGAGAGGGATAATGGGATAAAGGGAAAGTTGTAGGTAGGGATAGTTAGAGAGGGAGAGTGGGAGAGAGGCATAGAGTGAGCATGGGAGAGAGGGAGAGTTAGGGAGAGACAGAAAAAGAGGGAGAGTGGGAGAGAGTGAGAGTGGGATAGAGGGAGCATGGGAGAGAGAGCGTGAGAGAGACAGAGAAAGGGAGCGAAAAGGAAAGAGGGAGAGATGGCTAGTGGGAGAGAGGGATAGAGAGAGAATGGGATGAAGGGAAAGTTGGAGGTTGGGAGAGTGAGAGAGGGAGAGTGGGAGAGAGGGATAGAGGGAGAATGGGATAAAGGGAAAGTTGGAGGTAGGGAAAGTGAGAGAGGGAGAGTGGGAGAGAGGGATAGAGGGAGAATGGGATAAAGGGAAAGTTGGAGGTAGGGAGAGTGAGAGAGGGAGAGTGGGAGAGAGGGATAGAGGGAGAATGGGATAAAGGGAAAGTTGGAGGTAGGGAGAGTGAGAGAGGGAGAGTGGGAGAGATGGATAGACGGAGAGTGGGAGAGAGGGATGGAGGGATAATGGGATAAAGGGAAAGTTGGAGGTAGGGATAGTGAGAGAGGGAGAGTGGGAGAGAGGGATAGAGGGAATGTGGGAGAGAGGGATAGAGGGATAATGGGATAAAGGGAAAGTTGTAGGTAGGGATAGTTAGAGAGGGAGAGTGGGAGAGAGGGATAGAGGGAGAGTGGGAGCATGGAAGGGAGAGTGGGAGACAGGGATAGAGGGAGAGTGGGAGAGAGGGATAGAGGGATAATGGGATAAAGGGAAAGTTGGAGGTAGGGATAGTGAGAGAGGGAGAGTGGGAGAGAGGGATAGAGGGATAATGGGATAAAGGGAAAGTTGTAGGTAGGGATAGTGAGAGAGGGAGAGGGGGATAGAGGGAGAGTGGGAGCATGGAAGGGAGAGTAGGAGGGAGGGATGGAGGGAGAGTGGCCGCGTGGGAGGGAGGAAGAATGGAAAATAGAGAGAGAGAGGGACTTAGTTACTATCCCAGGCAATGCCGGGTACTACAGTTAGTATATAATAAAACTCATCCATTAGTAGCTCTTTTAATATATTAATAATAATAATGAATAATTTTATTAATTTATATAGCGCTATTAATTCCACAGCGCTTTGCATACATTGGCATTATTTTATCATGTCATTATTATGAGAAATAGCATGGCGTCTGGAAATACAGCCATATGATACATTGTCATTATTCAGGTAAGTTTCCGGTGCGTACAATGACACTAATACTTGTGATGTAAGGCCGTGTTTCGCAGATGTAAGTATAACCTCTATATCAATGACTTGGCATAGCACAGACCACTGCTCCTGAAAATAGCCTGTGATTTAACATTGTCAGTTACATGCAATAATCTAGGATTTAAGAGCTGACCTTCAGGGCCTGGGAGTGAGATCACAATTCAAATATCCATTTCCATATTGATCATTAGATGAACGAGGGGGAAACACGAAGATTGTTAGAATATTCAGCAACAAAAAAATCCTACATTCTGGTTACATACATTTTATGTCAGCAAGTCCCAAACGTACCAGTGGAAACAAATTATTATCAGCGTTGTTACTGAATATAACACTGTGTCTGGCCCGTCCGGGGAGCAGCAGACACGCAGGGCTTCTGCTGCCGGCATTATACACTATATCATCTTGTAGTTTATGTTTTTTTTGCTCTTAGCAAACTCTCTATGCAGTCGTTTTTCTAATTGATGCCGGACTTGGCCTGTAGGACAAAGGGTCGAATTGCTGACTGGTGTGAACACTGATAATAGCTTGCTTTATCCACATTAGCACATGCACAAATAAACAAGACAAAATGGTTCTTTCCCACAATACATGCAATAAATACAAGGCTTACAAGGAGAGCGTGACTGAGCAGGGATGTGCCAGACTTTTCTCATTTACCACGGCCGCGGCTGATTGTCTATTGGAGAGAGCTAATGATCTGCTTGCTCATACAAGAAATCAGTACAAGATGTCATTTCCGATCTGACTATAGCTCTACAGAGAACTTTTCTACTAGGTATAATTAGCATTTCCTATGATATATCAGAGATTGTCCCTTACAAAGCTGACACGTTGTGCCCAATGTAAGAGCTTTAATCTAAACTCTAATGTCTTCTGAGGTCACACCTCTAGTAAAAACCCTGCTGTTTCACTGTCTCTACAGTATGTTTTTCCCAATGAATAGCTCTTTTTATTCCAGAAATGTCAGTGATCTAATATAGTTACTAAACTTTTAACTCATTTTAGTATGTTGAGGTACTTGTTATAGGGAACATGTCTGGTCCCCTGAACTTTTTTCCTGCAGTGTCACATACGGGGCAGGACTAGACAGCAATGCATCTCTTCCCCAGGACTAGTCCTGCTTTGCTTCTTCTAACCACGCCTCCTTTGTCATAGCAAGTATCGTATGGACATCATCACGCGTAATTAAAGAACCAAGGCAGGACTAGTCTAAAGGCTGCTTTACACGCAACGACGTCGCTAACGAGGCCGGATGTGTGTCACGATTTCCGTGACCCCAACGACATCTCATTACTGATGTCATTGCGTGTAAAGCCCCCTTAAGAGAAGAGATTCCTCGCCAGACTAGTCATGCTTCATTACCATATGAGACCCTGAATGATAAAAGTCCATTTTACAAGCATGGTGGCTTTAGTATTTTACATCCAACACCTTATCAGAATAATGATATACCCATGCACACCACTATATTAGCAGTTGGGAACAGTCAAGGGACCTGTCAGCTTTGATCATGGTAGCGTGTATGCTGAGACCCTCACAATCGCTCAGCTTATTCCTCAGCATGCTCACAGTAGAACGTCTACGGCTCGGCGCTCAAGCATTCACAACATGAACAGCTCTACACCATTGGTTGGTGTATCATGACCTGGACTCCTACAGCAACAAGGACTACAACATATCAAAAATAAGTTAAAAGTTTAGTTCAATACTATAGGCATATATAAAGTACAGGTACACCCCATAGTAAACTCACAGTATATATGCACTGTTAGGCCTACGTCAACATGTCAGTGATTCCGGTACGTATGTCACCGATTTTATACGTACCGGAATCAATGGGTCTGCGCAGACATCAGTGATTTCTCACGGACCATGTGTCCACACGCATCTCCGTGTGTTTCGCAGGGAAACAAGTCCTTTTGTCAGCGGCACCACTGATGTCACCCGGACCACACAGTGGTGTGATCTGTGTGACACATACTGGATAAAACACGTGTCTGTGAAATAAAATGATTTTCTATACTCACCTGTCCCCAACACTGCTGTCTTTTGCTTCCGGGCCCACTCATTGCATATTCACTACACCACGGACCCAGAAGCAAGTGTGACCGCAGCGCCGGAGACATCAGAACCATGAAGAGCAGCGGCGTGGACAGGTGAGTATAAAGTTCCTGCTCTCCGTGTGCTATCATGGATAGCACACAGAGAACACACATGTGACAAAATCACGGCACACGGAGGGCCATGCGCACCTTCAACATGTCAGTAAAAACATGTGTTTTTCCCCGATGTGTGAAAGAGGCCTTTAACGTGTTAATAAACAGCATTATACAAATTCAGAACAGCAGAAACAAATCACATCTAATGTTGCTAAGAACAAGTAGAACTCATTGGAATTGCTAATTATTACTAACTTGCTTTCTCCAGAAGAACAAATAGTGTATTGATGAGTGAACACATTACTGGCAATGTATGTATCCTTTCATTTAAACTCAGTCATGTTCCCCTTGTATAAAAGAGAAAACAAATAAATACCGATGCCGCACACAAAAAATGGAACGCAAGGTGAGAGGACTGATGTTCAGTGGAATCCGCCATCTAATGCAATGAGATGAAGTCAATGGAGTGCAGGAATGAGAATTGCAGACGCAAGGCTCCAAATTTGTTCATGCTTCTGTGCCCCATGGATTTAATTTCACAGTGTAGAAGCCAATGATTTTTTTTTTCACACGTGCTCACTATATTCATTGACTCGGTGACCATAAATTGAGTTGCCATAGCTTGTACCAAGGCTATTTGTGCGCTCTAGCTTATTTCAGTGACGTCATGCTGAAACAAGTGCTCGCTTTTGCTACCAACTATTAGCCTTTCAGCGAGGGGAGAAAAGGTCCCAGTTTACTAAATGTGATCTATCTCTTGTACGTATATTTTTATTTACTTTGCTCTTGTTACAATTTAGAATACTGGAATTCTTTTACAATATTTTGTGTTTAATTTCACTACTCTGTTGGTAGAGAAAAGAAACAGATATATATGATCAATCTACAGAAAAATAAATATTAACTCTGAAACTAAATAGCTGGTAGCAAAAGTATCCCCACAATAATTAAAAGAGTAAGTGCTTTTACCTGGACGGCCAGAAGGTCCTGATGGTCCAGTGTTTCCTTTTGGACCTGGTGCAGCTGATCCGGGGAGACCTGGTTGTCCTGGTGGTCCTGGGCTACCTGAACGCCCAGGATAACCACTGTCTCCTTTAGAACCAGGAAATCCAGGAGATCCGGGGGGACCAGAAAATCCTGGCTCACCCTTTGCACCTGCCAATGCCAAACAGAAGGAGCACATTTAAGGTTAAGGATAATAGAAATGCAATGGGAACATTCATTATAGCATATAGGCCTAATATGTAAAAGGTTTAAGAAGGCTAATTCTCATGCGATGTTCGGTTCCAGACTTTTGTTCACACTGCAGAGCCTGACAGGCAACCTGGTGTCTCCTAGATGTTCAGCCAGAGCTGGGCATCGGCTGTTTCATGTGCTCTGTTCCTCAGTCCTGCAGGAGTTAATTCCTGCTGACCTGGGGAACTCTGCTAGCTCAGATTGCTAATTACTAATCAGCAGTCTCTTTATTATATAAGATTCTGGATCCTGCTACTCAGTGCCGATTATAGCTCCAGCTTGTGCAGCGATTCCAGTCTTATTGCGGTGTGGAACTTTTTCAGTTGTCTGTTTACTTCCTGCCTTTTATTTTATTTTCCCCTATGCACGTATAGTCGCTCCTTTGTAATTGATTGCTGTGTGCACGAGTTTTGAGTTTTCCTCTGTCCATGTTTAGTTGTGGGGTTTGTGACTACGGTCCCGGCTCACAGCTTGGGTGGAGGAGGGGGGGGTTACGCCAGGGCTTAGATGGGACTTAGGGTCATGCTGGTGACTCAGACCTCACTACCATCAAGTGTACCTCTGAGCTAAGGGACAGAGCAGGGTCCCCAGTCTGAAAGCCAGTATAGGTGTCCCTGTCCAGTCATCCCATCCCTGGGACACTAGTCTTGACTTAAACTCATGTTTAATAGCAAAATATATGTCATATAAATGTCGTATAATTTTAATAATGTATAATACTTTCTGGCATTTAATCACAGTAAACCTTATAGCTATAGAACTAATGTTAATATAAATTAAGAAAACCAAATCCATACCTGGAGTCCCAGGAGGTCCGGGCGTTCCTGGTGTCCCAAAACCTGGTAGACCTGAAAGACGAGACACAGTAATTAAAAATCCTACAAAAATATAGGAATAAGTGGTCACAAATGACTGTCACAGACCTGGTTCTCCTTTTAGGCCAGCAGGACCAGGAATTCCATCTTGGCCTGGTTGACCCTTTTCACCTGGAGCTCCTGGAGGCCCAGGGCGACCAGAATCTCCTACAAAATAAAACACACTGTGTTAGTGCCTAGATTATAATTATATCCTAAATATACAATATACTTTATTAGTTATTTGTAAGAATCTTTACATTCTAATCAAATCTTCATGAGTGCTACGAGGTTCATAAACCAGTTACACCTGTCTGACAATTATTATTATGACAAAAATCCAGAGGTTGTCAGAATCACTTACTTGGTTGCTTGCTACAGTTTTGATAAGATTCCTGTTTTCTCCGCTGCATATCTACCAGATCTCTGACTGCTAAGCTATGTATAACTCTGCCCACATCACGGATTGGCAGCTTTCTATGTATACTGTGCATAGGCAGAAAGCTGCCGATCAGTGCTGGGTGTGAGGTTATACAGAACTCATGAATATGGAGGACTACATGGCAGCAGGTTTACTAGTCCTCTAGTGATAATTTCCTGATATAAAAAGCGAACTGTTTCTAAGTAATGAATTCATGCTTCATCAATGTCACATGATAAAGGAACTGACTAAATGATGGGACAATGTAATGAAAAAAAAAAATATGGCTCATATGTACTAACAATGGTCTTTTTCAGATTCTATTATTGGGTATTGCATCTTAAATATCAAAAAGGAGATAGTTGATATCTCAAATTCTTTTATTGATTTACTTGTTTTCCTTTGATGATTAAAGGATGACTTTAATATATCTTGTACATCAGCTACCGGAATAGCCTCGGTATCTACTGTGATACAAATACATCATTGGGCACAATACTTTATCCAAGCTTTAAAAATATTTTTACCCCTTGGTCCAGGAGAGCCTGGGGCACCAGGGTTCCCTGGAGGTCCATCAAGTCCTTTAGATCCTGGAAGTCCCGGAGCACCTAAAATAACAAGGATAGCAAAAGACACAAATGACAACTTAATGTTTATTTTATATTTTTTTGAATACGCAACAATCTGATGTACTTGCCACTCCTTCCCTTTCCTAGTACACTCATACACACTGCTGAGATCAGTGCTGAGGCTGCTGTAAGTACAGGACATTATTAACTGGTATGTTCTCAGACAGACTTACAAAAAACTGTTAATACAATATATGGGTGTATAATTTCATCAAGCTAATTTTAGCTATGTCTACTGCCCTCTTTCCATTTATTGGATACCGCAGTTGACGTCAGCAGGGAGGAAGTAAAGGACTGTAGTAAATCGAAAAAATGAAAATGATGCAGTATGTAGTCTGCAAGCGACTAAAGCTATCGGTCTCCATACAGCAGATCTAATGATAAATTAGAAACTTGTATTTATTTTACTGTGGTTTTCATATAAATCAATGGAGGAACTCTTCAATACTATTCATAAGATGATGGTGAGGTTATGAAATAGATTTACAGATAGATAAGTAGACAGACAGAGTAAAGTTTAAAGAGGACTAACCACCAGGATTTTCATATATAAACTGAAGCCAGTGCTATACTGGTGCTATCATGCTGACTCTATACATACGTTTAGTTGTGAGATCGGATGTATACTTTCTGAAATACAGGCAAGTAAAGTCTGTGAAATGCACTGTTATTTCATGAGAGGTGGAACAGAATATCTAATAGGTGGGTCAGGTTTGGTTAGTTATTGCTGCCTCTGTCTGCTGCCTGTTCTTCCTCCTCCTTTGTCTGTTATTACAGGGGGAGGATGGAGGGAGGAACGATAGGGGGGAGGAAGGACAGGCAGGTAGACAGGGGTGGGAATAACTAGCAAAACCCAACGCACCTATTAGATATTCCGTTGCACCTATCAATCAAGTAACAGTGCATTTCACAAACTTTACTTCCCTGTATTTCAGAAAGTATACATGCGATCTCACAACTAAGGGTATGTATAGAATCAGCATGATAGCGCCAGTATAGCACTGACTTTACTTTATACATTGCCTTGAGAAAGTTTTCGGCCCCCTTGAATTTTTCAACTTTTTCCCACATTTCAGGCTTCAAACATAAAGATATGGTGAAGAATCAACAACAAGTGGGACACAATTGTGAAGTTGAACGATATTTATTGCTTATTTTAAGTTTTTGTAAAAAATAAAAAACTGAAAATTGGGTCGTGCAATATTATTCATCTTCTTTAAGTTAATACTTTGTAGTGCCACCTTTTGCTGCAATTACATCTGCAAGTCGCTTGGGGTATGTCTCTATCAGTTTTGCACATCGAGAGACTGAAATTCTTGCCCATTCTTCCTTTGCAAACAGCTGGAGCTGAGTGAGGTTGGATGGAGAGTGTTTGTGAACAGCAGTTTTCAGCTCTTTCCACAGATTCTCGATTGGATCCAGGTCTGGACTTTGACTTGGCCATTCTAACACCTGGATATGTTTATTTGTGAAACATTCCATTGTAGATTTTGCTTTATGTTTGGGATCATTGTCTTGTTGGAAGACAAATCTCTGTCCCAGTCCCAGGTCTTTTGCAGACTCCAACATGTTTTCTTGAAGAATGGTCCTGTATTTGGCTCTATCCATCTTCTCATCAATTTTAACCATCTTCCCTGTCCCTGCTGAAGCAAAGCAGACCCAAACCATGATGTTGCCACCACCATGTTTGACAGTGGGGATTGTGTATTCAGGGTGATGAGTTGTGTTGCTTTTACGCCAAACATATCGTTTGGCATTGTGCCCAAAAAGTTCGATTTTGGTTTCATATGACCAAAGCACCTTCGTCCACATGTTTGGTGTGTCTCCCAGGTGGCTTGTGGCAAACTTTAAATGACACTTTTTATGGATATCTTTGAGAAAGGCTTTCTTCTTGCTACTCTTCCATAAAGGCCAGATTTGTGCAGTGTACGACTGATTGTTGTCCTATGGACAGACTCTCCCTACTCAGCTGTAGATCTCTGCAGTTCATCCAGAGGGATCATGGGCCTCTTGGCTGCATCTCTGATCAGTCTTCTCCTTGTTTGAGATGAAAGTTTGGATGGACGGCTGGGTCTTGGTAGATTTGCAGTGGTATGATACTCCTTCCATTTCAATATGATCGCTTGCACAGTGCTTCTTGGGATGTTTAAAGTTTTGTAAATCTTTTTGCAACCAAATCCGGCTTTTAACTTCTCCACAACAGTATCATGGACCTGCCTGTTGTGTTCCTTGGTCTTCATGATGCTCTCTGTGCTTTAAACAGAACAATGAGACTATCACAGAGCAGGTGCATTTATACGGAGACTTGATTACACACAGGCGGATTATATTTATCATCATCAGTCATTAAGGACAATATTTGATCATTGAGAGATTCTCAATGAACTTCTGGAGTGAGTTTGCTGCACTGAAAGTAAAGGGGATGAATAATATTGCACGCCCCAATTTTCAGTTATTTATTTTTTTAAGTGTAAAATAAGCAATAAATATTGTTCACCTTCACAATTGTGTCCCACTTGTTGATTCTTCACAATAAAATTTAAATTTTTATCTTTATGTTTGAAGCCTGAAATGTGGGAAAAGGTTGAAATATCGAAGGGGGACGGATACTTTCGCAAGGCACTGTATATGAAAATCCTGGTGGTTGGTCCTCTTTAATATTATGTGTAAAATTATGAATTGTTTGTCAAAATAAATGTAATGTATTTGGCTGACATGTAAACGATGGTATAGTCTGCATAATAAGGATATGTTAGAAAATTATTTTTTCAATTCATGTATTGTCCATGTAAAAAAACAGATTGTACATGGTCCAATCAACAAGTTAGCTCACATTTCATTAAGCTATTAGAATTGATGGACTATGTGGGAAAAATAGCAGCATGTGCTAATTTGATTAGTTCTTTGAGAAGACTTACCACTGAATACAATGGGTGCATAAAAAAACCAAACAATGCCATTTAGACACCATCGGTATGCGTTCCTTTTTAAATGGCTGCATTGCACAGATTATATAGAAAACTTTAATTGGTTTTCAATGGTGGATGTGAAGAGATAAGTTATAAGAATGTTAAAATAGACATATGAGTGACATATGGACATAAAAATGGACACAAAGACCCTCTAAATGGATAAAAATACTTTTTTTTAATACACTCTTAAGAACGCCCTTAAGTCTCCTTGGGCACCAGTTGTGAATGCGCTTTATTCCCTTTGTCCACCCTGGTGTAACCGTATGTCACAGTCATGGTGCACATGTACGGAGTAGGCTCAGAAGCTGAGCCCGCACCATATCCAGGATATGCTGGCTGTGATACAGTCACCATCTGCCTGTAACAACAGTGACTAGAACAAGCTAAAATCACTGATGATTAGCCATTTTACCATACAGTGAGTGGCATAACAACTATGACAAAAATATAGAGCTGAGCTCAAATATCTAAGAGTTTTTCTATGTACATAACTGAACGTTTTCTCTCAAATATTGTTCACACATTTGTCTAAGTATGTGTTAGTGAGGACTCCTCCTTTGCTGAGATAATCCATCCACCTCACAGGTGTGACATATCAAGATGCTGATTAGACAGCAGGATTATTGCACAGGTGTGCCTTAGGCTGGCCACAATAAATGGCCACTGTAAAATGTGCAGTTTTACACTATTGGAAGAGTCCGAGGAGGGTAGAAACCAGTCAGTATCTGGTGTGACCACCATTTGCCAGACTACCATCTGCACTGTACAGTGAAAACCGGGATTTATCCATGAAGAGAACACCTCTGCAACGTGCCAGACGCCATTGAATGTGAACTTTCATATGGTGGCAAAAAATAAATAAAAATGTATGACTCTTGGAAGAAGAGGAGAATAAAAAAAGAAATGTGCAAAAATAAAAAAATCATCAGGTGCTTAAGGGGTTAAGGGCTATGTAACCTTTTATACTGATTTTTTTCTTTTTAGCTTATTTGCATCCTACATGCAAACTTAAAATAGCTGTCCACCATTGGGGACATTTTCTTTTTACTTAAATGCATGCAAGTGGAGCTGAAATTTTTTTTTTGCAATTGGGTCTCGTTAAAAATATTGTTCTGTTGCCTTCTATCCCCTCTGTGCTGGGGCTCATTCAGACATCCAAATGCGGTGCAATTTTTTGATGGACCTATAGACATGACATATATATAGACATTTATATACATATATAGACATTTTGATCCAACCTTCGTATCAAAATTGGACGTCTCCACGATTTTGAATGCATTACCACAGGTATGAGTGCTATCTGTACAAACTACAGATACTCGTATGGAAAAATAAGATGTCTGAATGAGGCCTTACATTGCCGATTGCCTGATGCAAAATGAGTTAACTGAGAATCATTATGATGAAGCTAGTGACTTATCAGTCTGAGATCCTATCAGCTGATTTATGACCACAGACCACATCAAAGCTGAATGTGCAGGGATACAAAAAGCCTATAGAAGCCAAAAGGTGTAACATTTTTAACTGAACCCGATTTTAAGTTACAAATATGTGTATTCAAGTAAACAAAAATGTCTACAGAGATGGACAACCACTTATCCAACTTTATAAGTTGTTCTCATAAAAAATGTTCTACTATTTTGCTGCTGCAGTCTGCCTGTAAGGCCCCCTTCACACTTCCGTGAAAAACACGCACGTGTGTTACGGGCCGTTTTTCGGGTCCGTATCACGATTTTGTGTCCGTTTTTATGGTCCGTGTGGCATCTGTGTGAATTGCGTATGCTAGCCGTGTTTGTGTGTAGAACGTCCGTGTGTGCGTGTGGAATTAACACTGGATCCAGTGACAGCGGGTAACCTCAGTGACAGCTCAGCTGATCGCGCGGCACTCTTCATTTGCTGCGTAGAGCTGGATGCGACGCTGGACCATCCTGGATTCCGCCGGACATGGAGGGCTTTTTCGGGCTGATTAAATTGTTGAACCAGGGTATATGTTTGTGTTTTTTATTTCTAATAAAGGATTTTTTCGGGTGTGTGTGTGTTTATTTACTGTAATTTCCAGATTAATCATGAAAGGAATCTCGGGGAGACGCCTGACATGATTAATCTAGGATTTAGTGGCAGCTATGGGCTGCCATTAACTCCTTATTACCCCGATTTGCCAACGCACCAGGGCAAATCGGGAAGAGCCGGGTACAGTCCCAGAACTGTCGCATCTAATGTATGCGGCAATTCTGGGCGACTGCTGACTGATATTGTTAGGGTGGGGGGCTCCCCATAACGGGGAGCTCCCCATCCTGAGAATACCAGCCTTCAGCCGTATGGCTTTATCTGGCTGGTATTGAAATTGGGGGGGACCGCACGCCGTTTTTTATAATTATTTATTTATTTATTTTACTGCACAATATAGACACGCCCACCGGCTGCTGTGATTGGGTGCAGTGAGACAGCTGTCACTCAGCGTGGGGGCGTGTCTCACTGCAACCAATCATAGGCGCCGGTGGGCGGGTAAAGCAGGGAATACGAGATTGTTTAATGAGCGGCTGGCTTTTTCAAAATAGTAAAAGCGGCCGCAGCAGTGTGAATGCCGTGCAGCGCCGCACCGGTGATCGGGGAACGGTAAGTATGAGAGAGGGGGGGAAACTGACCGACAGACTGTGAGAGAGGGACAGACAGACAGAGAGACCGACAGAGAGACCGACCGACGGACTCAGGGAGATTGACCGACATACACAGAAATAGAAAGAATGGCCGACATCACTAGAAATAAAAACACCAAACGGACACGGACTATAGGTAGATGCATACGTGTTTACTAACGTGTGTGCACATACGATAACGGACATGCATCCGTGCAAAACGCAAACACATACGGATCACGGACACGCACACACGGACATAATGAAATAACGCACGTGTGACCACAATCATAGATTAACATTGGTGCATGTTTGTCCGTGTCTCCGGTATATACGGAAACGGAACAAACACGCACGTGTTTCACGGACGTGTGAAGGGGGCCTAAGGCTGCTTTCACACATCAGTTTTTTGGCATCAGGCACGATCCAGCAAAAAAAAAACTGATGCGACAGATCCGGCGAAAAAACGGATCAGTTGCATCAGTTTTTTTTGCATCAGTTCCTTCAGTTTTTTGACAGATCAGATCCGGTGTGATGCTGAGCATGGTCAGTTAAAAAAAAAAGGATCCGGCGGCCGGATCCGTTTTTTTTCCACATTACGCCGGATCTGGCGTCCATAGGCTTACATTAGAAAGCACGCCATACGACGCCGGATACGGCGCGATACGTTTTTTTTGCCGGACACAAAAACGTTCACTTCAACGTTTCATCCGGCCGCCGGACAAGTACATTTTGCCGAATCCGGCAAAAAACGGATGAAACGCAAGGCCATCCGGCACAATCCAGCGCTAATGAAAGTTTATGGGGTAAAACCGGATCCGGCGGCAAAAGACGCCCTATCCGTTTTTTCATGTTTTTGCCGGATTGTGCCTGATGGCAAAAAACTGATGTATGAAAGCATCCTAAAGGCCGCTTTACACGCTGCGACATCGTTACCGATATCGCTAGCGTGCGTACCCGTCCCTATCGGTTGTGTGACACGGGCAAATTGCTGCCCGTGGCGCACAACATCGCTCAGACCCGTCACACTATTTACCTGCCTAGTGACGTCGCTGTGACCGGCGAACCTCCTCCTTCCTAAGGACGCCACTAAGCGGGTGCCCAATAGAAGCCGAGGGGCGGAGATGAGCGGGATGTAACATCCCGCCCACCTTCTTCCTTCCTTATTGCCGGCGGCCGCAGGTAAGGTGAGGTTCCTCGCTCCTGCGGTGTCACGCATAGCGATGTGTGCTGCCGCAGGAACGACGAACTACATCGTACCTGCAGCAGCAATGAAAATTGGGAATAGGGGGGCATGTCACCGAATATAGATTTTGAACGTTTTTGCGACGATTCAAAATCGCTCATAGGTGTCACACGCAACGACATCGCTAAAGCGGCCGGATGTGCGTCACAAATTCCGTGACCCCAGCGAGATCGCTTGAGCGACGTTGTAGCGTGTAAAGCGGCCTTTAGTCCCCTATCGGGCTCAGTAGTTTTCACACACCAATACAAATCTCTCAGAGCTTTTTCTCCTTTTTCTGACTTCTTTCAGTGTTAAAAGGAAGAAGGCCTGCGGAGACACCATCACATGTTTCTCAACGCTGGCAGGAAAACTAGCCAGGTCTTTCACCGGGAAGGAACAACCACGGGAAGGGCAGTCTCCAGTCAAGGAGACCACCTATGCCAAACATGGTATCCATCCACAGACAGCCGTTTCGGGGTATTTGCCCCTCATCAGTGTGGAGTAGGAATCTGGCTAGTGGGACATTGCCTAGTAAAAGACTATGTGAGCAAGGATGGTTGACCTTAGGGAGATCAACATCCACCACTGCGGAGACACCATCACGTGTTTCTCAACGCAGTGATTCTAGAGCAATGCCCCCTGGGAAATATTCAAAGGAATTTCCCAGGGGGCATTGCTCTAGAATCACTGCGTTGAGAAACACGTGATGGTGTCTCCGCAGTGGTGGATGTTGATCTCCCTAAGGTCAACCATCCTTTCTTTCAGTGTTAAAGATAGTAGCATGAAGGAAGAGGGGGCTGCAAACAGATCTGAAGTGGTGAGTGTGTCTCACATGGCACAGAGAAATGGCTATAGACAAGGAGCAAAGCACTTGGTGAAAAAATTACAGCACTGGAGCTGATTTTATACATGAAAACAAGTGTAGTGCAAGGTATACTACAGCAGTGCCCTGGATGCACACAGACCGTACATCCAGCCTGTATTACTGGGAGAGACACTCCCACAGGAAAAACATCAGAAACTTGGATAAGACTGTCAATGGCATATCAGAGCATAAAATGAATGAAGGAATGAAGGCTGAAACTTAGTACATTGTTATTAACTAAAGATAAATAAAACATTTTTTACATGTCACAGGTGCATATAGCCTTTAAATTGTTTACAGTACCTGAAAATCCTGGAGAACCTGAATCTCCCTTAGCACCTGAAACTCCTGACAATCCAGGCAGTCCAGGGCTTCCGGCTTCACCTTTACTGCCTGGGCTACCGGGAAATCCTGCCGAGCCTGGTTCTCCCTAAACAAAGTAAAAGGTATAGTGATTGGATGCTACTGCCATGTTTACTTGCATGCTATAAGTAAGGTCCACTCCACATAGGTTTAAAACATGTTAGTGTTACATCTATCCTTAATTGTCACGGGTGTGTCATAGGTGACAGACAGTCATGTGGTTTATGGCTGCACAGAATGCTCCCTGACTTTCCATTGTTTCTGCTGTCAGCATTCATTGGTATAGGCAGCTTTCCTGCTAGATTCATCTCTCCCCCTTTTGGACCCAGCAGGAGCTCGCCTTCCACCCAGCTGCTAATCATCAGCATCATCTTGATGTTTAAATAACCCTTCCTTCCTTTGCACTGGTGCTGGTGATATTCTTCAGTTTATTCAAGCCCTTGGTTGCAAGCAGGTGGCTTGTACTCCTCTGTGGTATTGTTGCAGAAAGCTTTGCTGAACTTCTACCTGAGTCATCTGTGAATAAGTAGTTCATGCATTTCCCCATGTGTCCTCCTTGTGTCCTCTTTAGTGGTGAGTGGGGTTGACAAAAAGCTCATCCCACCCATTCCCTATTTAGGACCAAGCACTAGGAATACCTAGGGTCAGGTATCCGACTCGACGCATAGGTGCGGAACCTATCTAGGGTGATAAGGGACCCCAGGGACCAGCAGTAGGATCAGTGAGGGGTCACCATCTTCCCTTTTCCTAGACAGAGGGTTTCCCTTCCCTTTTGCCATGCGCTTGGTACTTTTCCGTACATAGCGAGACAATAATATGGATTTTTAAAGGCTCCAGAATCCCCACACCATTGGACTGTGCCAGCCTCTGCTGATCTGTACTAACTTCCCTGTAAGGATGGGGCGCCGTTTATATACACGTGAACCTGGGGTCAATCATAGGCCAGTCGTTGGCTGCAGCACTCACAGGCCTGGATGGCACATCATCACTGCAGGTCTAGTGAACACAAATTATCAAAGCCTGCAGGAGTGATGGCAGATGTAAGGTGAATTATATATTTTTTTTGTTATTTTATAGCATTCTCAGAAATCCCTTTTACTATTCCTCAATAAGCGTGCAACATTCACAGAATGTGACTTGCAGTATGCCAGTATAAATAATCAAAATGATTTCTGACGTGGGTCTTTTTGTCTCTACCGTCCAATCAGATGAATCCTAAATGACCAAATAGCACTGAGTAAATGCTGGACATTTTGGCTAACTTCATACCTTTGGACCAGGAAAGCCAGGTTGCCCGCTGCCTGAAAGTCCTGGTTCACCTTTTTCACCTTTTGAGCCACTGAATCCTGGAGGTCCTGGTGACCCGGGGCGCCCGGGCTGCCCAGATGAACCCTTTTCACCACTTGGTCCTGTAAACAACAAGATACACAAACACATAATTTAAGTGAGTAAGAATACAACACAGGAGATCTGCAGATCTACAATCTTGAGAATAAATCTCATCTCTGCTTTGAATGACACTTCCCAACATACTGTATATGGTTCTCCATCGACGCTGGAACATCTCGCTCACACATGAGCAACCATGGCGGCAGTGGTGCAACAAACAATAAGGCTATGTGCCCATGATCAGGACTCGTTGCGTCCTGACCTACGGGGCCATGAGTCTCCTCCACAGGAGATCGCTGCTGCTTGTGCCAACGATCAGGGTTCAGGGCGCTGCGGTCTCTCGCTTGTGTTTTCCCTATGGAGGATGCATGTGACTTTGCAGCAAACAATTTACGTGCTGCGGCCTTGGAAAGCTAGCACCGCCGGTCAGTTTACGCTGCAGGCAATACATGCACAGTGGGTATGGGATTTCTAGAAATTCCATCCACTATGCTTATACTGTACAACGCAGCGTTTTGGACGCAGCTGAAGCTTGCTGCGTCCAAAATGCTGTGAACACTGGTCGTGGGCACACAGCCTTAAGCGGGCTTTACACGCTGCGACATCGATAGCATTTGCTAGCGATGTGGAGCGCGATAGCACCCGACCCCGTCGTACGGCCGATATGTGGTGATCGCTGCCGTAGCAAACATTATCGCTATGACCGCGTCACACGCACATATCTGCTCTGCGACGTCGCTCTGGCCGGCGATCCGCCTCCTTTCTAAGGATCCGGTTCGTGCGGCGTCACACGGCAGCCATCCAATAGAAGCGGAGGGGCGGAGATGAGTGGGACGTAACATCCCGCCCACCTCCTTCCTTCCGCATTGCCGGTGGAGGCAGGTAAGGAGATGTTCGTCACTCCTGCGGTGTCACACACAGCGATGTGTGCTGCCGCAGGAACGAGGAACAATATCGCTAATAAGCAGAAAACGTTTTTTTTGTTTCAGGATGACCTCTCCGCGGCAAACGATTTTGACAGCTTTTGTGATCGTTTAAGGTTGCTCATAAGTGTCACACACTGTGATATCGTTAATGACGCCGGATGTGTGTCACAAACAACGTGACCCCGACGATAATTCATTAACGATATCGTAGCTTGTAAAGCCCAGTTTAGTCTTTATAAGACAATACATAATTGGGCATTGATAACATTGATTAGCACTGTGTAATTCTGTTGATGAAACATTAAATTGTTAAGGGTACAAATTAAAGGACAATTGGTCCCCATATGTAACCATTCTTTATATGTAACCCGTATGTAATCTTTCTAAACAGGCTGACACATACCTGGAACTCCCATCTCCCCCATATTCCCTTTTATTCCAGGTGAACCAGGTAACCCAGACTGTCCAGGAAATCCGGGATCTCCTTTAGGTCCTAGAAAAAGCATTAAAAATGATTAATAATCACCTTGTAACACAAGTATGTTTGCATAAGCTTTGGATGGAAATATAAAAGTAAATTAATGATATAAATCTAAACTATACTACAAGCATCCAACATAACATAACTGTCGGATAAATCAACATTAGATCACACACATTAGATGCATTATATTAGTCAACAATAGAAACAGTTGTAATGTAGGCTGCACCTTATAGATTACATTAATTTTGTGCTTGGTACTGCGATAAAGATAAAAGTGTTAGTTTCACGTTTCTCCTTACCTGGCAGTCCTGGAGATCCTGGAAGTCCACTTGACCCCGATGGTCCTGAAGACCCAGGCATCCCACTAAAGCCTTTCTCTCCATTAAATCCAGGTGCACCTGATGACATATCATAAACAATTGTACAAGGCTGTGTTCACACAATTTTTTCATTAATTTTTTTGCTGCAGAGTGTGAACGCAGCCAAACATGTCAACAAATTCTCTTTTACAAAAGTTTATTAATCTTTATTTCATTTTTTATAACTTTCTACTTTTGCTAGTTGACTGAATTTGCACATCAATTTCTTTAATATTCATATAGGAAAAGTAAGGCTAAAGTAAATGTGTACAAATAAGTCATAAAGCCAAAGTTCGGTGACAGCAACATTTCACTTATGTAACAGATACAAGAAGTTTTGCGGCGTGATAGCGGCCAATCTCTTACAGTATGTGATGCCCCCTGCTGTCTTAATGATGTCCTCAAGTTGCTTTACGTTTCGTCTGTTACCATAGTGTCTAGTCTTTTATAATTAATGGTCATAGATAATAATTTGTACAAATGTAAAAAAAAAACAGAACAAAAACATTTCACCCATGACAAAGGAAACAGGTGTAGAATGTGTCCCCATTTCTGGAACAATTTGGACATTTCTTAAACTATGGGATTCAGTGCAAAAAAAACCCAAATATTCACGACACTTTTTGACGTATGTTTTTTGGTGCACGTTGGGAAAGCTCCCTAATTGCACACAGATATGTCCATAAGTGCCCATTTATTAGATGAAACCAATACAATGTACTTTTGGCATTTGTATGGCAGATGTATATAAATAGACTGCAAAAATAAAGAAGGAATAGGAATAGTAGAATATGCTGTTCTACCCACCAAAGTCATCCAAAAGAAGGGAATTTTGTTTACTTACCGTAAATTCCTTTTCTTCTAGCTCCAATTGGGAGACCCAGACAATTGGGTGTATAGCTATTGCCTCTGGAGGCCACACAAAGTATTACACTTAAAAGTGTAAGGCTCCTCCCCTTCTGGCTATACACCCCCAGTGGGATCACTGGCTCACCAGTTTTAGTGCCAAAGCAAGAAGGAGGAAAGCCAATAACTGGTTTAAAGACCAATTCAATCCGAGGAAACATCGGAGAACTGAACCATACCACATGAACAACATGTGTACCCGAAAAAACAGAAAAACCCCGAGAAAACAGGGCGGGTGCTGGGTCTCCCAATTGGAGCTAGAAGAAAAGGAATTTACGGTAAGTAAACAAAATTCCCTTCTTCTTTGTCGCTCCATTGGGAGACCCAGACAATTGGGATGTCCAAAAGCAATCCCTGGGTGGGTAAAAGAATACCTCATGATAGGGCCGTCAAACGGCCCTCTCCTACAGGTGGCCAACCGCCGCCTGAATGACTTATCTACCTAGGCTGGCGTCTGCCGAAGCGTAGGTATGCATCTGATAATGCTTGGTAAAAGTAAGTAGACTCGACCAGGTGGGTGCCTGACACACCTGCTGAGCCGTAGCCTGGTGCCGTAATGCCCAGGATGCACCCACGGCTCTGGTAGAATGGGCCTTCGGCCTTGAGAGAACCAGAAGCCCAGTAGAACTGTAGGTTTCAAGAATTGGTTCCTCGAGCCCCCGAGCAAGGGTGGATCTGGAAGCTTGCGACTGTTTACGCCGACCAGCGACAAGGACAAAGAGTGCATCCGGGTGGCGCAGGAGCGCCATGCGGGAAGTAGAACCTGAGTGCTCTCACCAGAACCAACAGATGCAAATCTTTCTGAAATTGATGGACTGGACGAGGACACAAAGAAGGTGAGGTGATATCCTGATTGATATGAAAATGGGATACCACCTTAGGGAGAAATTCCGGAACCGGACGCAGAACCACCCTGTCCTGGTGAAGGACCAGGAAGGGAGTTTGTATGAGAGCGTTGCTAGCTCGGAAACTCTCCTAAGAGACGAGACCGTTACTAGAAGGCCACTTCCCGTGAAAAACGGGAAGGGAGACATCCTTCAAAGGCTCGAAAGGCGGCATCTGGAGAGCAATTAGAACCTTGTTCAGATCTCAGGGCTCTAACGGCCGCTTGTACGGAGTGCTGAGAAGACAAACTCCCCGTAGGAACGTGCGTACCTGAGGAAGTCGTCGTTTCTGAAAAAATACAGATAGCGCTGAGACTTGTCCCTAAAGGGAACTGAGCGACAACCCATTTTCCTACCTAGATTGCAGGAAGGAAGGAAACATAGACGATGCAACCGGCCAGGGAGAAACACCCTGCGCCGAGCACCGAGATAAGAACATCTTCCACGTCCTGTGGTCAATCTTGGCGGACGTTGGTATGCTAGCCTGTCTCATGGTGGCAACCACGTCCTGAGGTAATCCTGACGACACTAGGTTCCAGGACTCAATGCCACACCATCCGGTTGAGGGCCGTAGAATTCAAATGGAAGAATGGCCCTTGAGACAGCCAGTCTGATTGGTCTGGTAGTGCCCCCGGTTAGCCTACCGTGAGGCACCACAGAACCGAGTACCACAACATCCTCGGCCAATTTGTAGCGACGAGGATGGCGCGGCCGCAGTCGGTCTTGATCTAGCGCAGTACTCTGGGCAACAATGCCAGAGGTGGCACCTAAGGTAGCTGGAACTGCGACCAATGCTGAACTAAGGCGTTTGCCGCCAGAGCTCGATGATTGTGAAACCGTGCCATGAAGCTGGCACATTGTTGTTGTGCCGTGACGCCATTAGATCGACGTCCGGCCTCTGTCAGCGGCGCCAGATCTCCTGAAACCCGTCCGGGTGAGGAGACCATACTCTTTCGGCCACACCTCAGCGACTTAGGAAGTCAGCTTCCTAGTTTCCACACTTGGGATGTGAATTGTGGATATGGTGGATGCCGTGTCTTCCACCCACATCAGAACCTGCCGGACTTCCTGGAAGGCTTGCCGGTTGCGCGTTCTTCCTTGGTGGTTGATGTATGCCACCGCTGTGGAGCTGTCCGACTGAAGTCGGATATGCTTGCTTTCCAGCCGCTGTTGGAAGGATTGTAGGGCAAGATACACTGCTCTGTGTTCAAGAACATTGATCTGAAGAGTGGACTCTTGCTGAGTCCACGTACCCTGAGCGCTGTAGTGGAGAAAAACTGCTCCCCACCCTGATAGACTCGCGTCTGTCGTAACTATCGCCCAGGACGGGGATAGGAAGGACCTTCTTTTTGACCAAGAGGTGAGAAGAAGCCACCACCGTAGAGATTCCTTGGCCGCCTGAGAAAGAACGACGACTCTGTTGAGGGACGTCGACTCCTCGTCCCATTGGCGGAGAATGTCCCATTGTAGTGGACGCAGTAAAACTGCGCGAAAGGAACTGCCTCCATTGCTACCATCTTACATAGGAAGTGCATGAGGCGTCTCAATGTGTGCGACTGGTTCTTAAAGAAGAGCTTGCAGCCCGTAGTGAATGCTGTTTGTCTAGCGGCAGCTTCACTATCGCTGAGAGAGTAAGAAACTCTATGCCTAGATATGTTATCGATAGGGTCGGGGTCGGATCTGACTTTAAAAAGTTGATGATCCACCCAAAACTCTAGAGAGTCTCCAGCGCAACGTTCGGGCAGTGTTGGCATGTTTCCTAAGAGAGTGCCTTGACAAGTAGATCGTCTAAATACGGGACCACAGAGTGACCCTGAGAGTGCAGGACTGTGACTACTGCTGCCCTGACCTTGGCGAAGACCAGTTGGACTGTCGCTAGCCGGAAGGTAGAGCTACGAACAGAGGGTGTTCGTCTCCTATAACGACGCGTAGAAACGCTAGTGCTCTGGATCAATCGGCACGTGTGGATAAGCATCCTTGATGCCTAATGATGCTAGGAAATATCCTTGGGACCTTGAGGCGATGACATGGCGGAGGGATTCCATCCGGAACCGCCTGGTGTCCACGAGCTTGCTGAGCATTTTTAGATCCAGAACGGGACGGAACGGCCCGTTGTTATAGGTACCGCAAAGAATTTGGGGTAAAAACCGTGACCTTGTTCCTGAAGAGGAACGGGGGTCATCACTCTTTCTGCCTATAGAGTGCACCCTGTTTGCAGAAGAGCAGCGGCCCGGCCGGGAGGTGGAGAAATTCTGAAGAATCGAGTTGGAGGACGAGAAGTGAGCTCTATCCTGTACCCGTGAGACAGAATGTCTCACACTCAATGGTCATTGACCTATGGCAGCTAAATATCGCCAAGGCGGGAGAGCCTGCTACCGACCGAGGCCGCAAGTCATGAAGAAGCCGCCTTGGAAGCGGGTTTTCAGACTGTCGCTTTTTTGGGCGAGACTGAGCCCGCTAAGAATCTTAGCTCCTCTGATCCTTTTGAGTCCACATTGGACGAGGAAAAATGGGACCTGCCCGAGCCTCGAAAAGGCCGAAAACCCCGACTGCCTCTTGCTCTGTTGGGGTTTGTTGTGTCCGGGCTGAGGAAAGGATGAATCCTTACCCCTGGACTGTTTGATGGTTACATCCAACGCTCACCAAACAGTCGGTCAGCAGAAAAAGGCAACTGGTTAGGCAACCTTTTTTGGAAGCAGAATCTGCCTTCCATTCACTTAACGAGCAGACCAGGCTCTGCTTAAAAACACGGAGTAGCGGAGGCTACCGCCGCACGGTTCGCAGAGTCCAGGACAACCTGAATCGCGTAAGAAACAAATGCAGACATTTGAGAGGTTAAGGATGCCACCTGCGGCACAGATGTACGTGTAACCGTGTCAATCTGTGTAAGACAAGCTGAAATAGCTTGGAGTGCCCCAAGGGAGAGAATGCCGGAGCCAACGGTGCGCCGACAGCCTCATAGATGGCTTTCGACCAGAGATCCATCTGTCTGTCAGTGGCATCTTTTAGTTTGCAGTTCCATCTCCCACTGCAACTATGGATCTAGCTACAAGCCTGGAGATTGGAGGATGCCGCTCGGGACATTGGGTCCAGTCCTTGACCAAGTCAGGGGACAGGGATAACGTGTATCCTAAGCCGTTTGGAGAAGCGCATATCTGGATAAGTGTGGTGTTCCTGGACTGCCTCTCTGAAGGCAGAGTGGTCCAGAAAAATACGTGAAGCTGACTCCTCCACTGGAGGAGCTGTGAGAAATAACCCACATTCTATAGATGGACGCTATAAGATTATTTACTATGGCGTCACAATCAGGTGTATCCAGATTGAGAGCGGTCTCAGGATCAGAATCCTGAGCCGCTACTTCCGCCTCATTACACAGAGAGTCCTTCTGTTAGGACCCTGATGAAACCGAGGCCGCTCATAGCGAGCCCACTTAGGCTGTCTGGGACTGACGTCCGTGCAGAGCCGTGACTCTGGGATGCGTGTGACATTCCCGGAGCTGTTAGTTATTCACACTGAGGGGGGCCATGGATCAATGATTCAACAGTGCCCATATTGTGAGAGACATGTCCGGACTGCTAGGCTTCTAGTATCATAGCCATAGTCTCAGAAAAACTGTCAGTAAATACTGCAGACACCGTCCTCATCCCCTGGCCATTAGTGCATACAATGGGAGTCTATGTAACCTGCCGGCCGTATAGCCGTACATGCTGTACCAGCTGTATAGAAATACATGTGGTTCTGCACCTTTGTTTTACACAGAGAATATGCTGATAACTCCTCCGCATAATCCAGGAGGGTATATACAACGTGCGACCAAACAGTGCAATGTATATAGTACAAGCATATCTATAAGTGCACTTCTGCACTAGTGGGGTTAGCACCACAGGTGCTGCTTAACGCCTGTTACAGCGATTGTGTGACTATCAGAATGCCAGGGTCTTCCACACTTGTCTCTGTATCGTACAGAAACTGACACTAATGGCTGCCGGTGTCCTTGTAGAGAAGGAAGCCGTGGGCGTGCCTGAGAAAGTGCGGGAATCCGGATTCACAGTGCACACAGTGAGAGGGGTGGAGTATGCAAAACATACTCCAGCTCTCAGCTCTGCTCTATGCAGCGTCACGCCCCTACCCTGACTGTCAGGGCTGTGGGCGGTAACGAAGGGAGACTAGGCCCAGAAGCCGGGGACTCGAGTTAACAGCGCGGCCGCCGTAAAAGCGCGGGCCGCGCTGAAGTCCCCGGCGCACCACAAGTGCCAGCCGCGCCGCAGTTCCAGCGGCCGGCGATTCATAGAAGTGGCCAGCGTCCCGCCCCTCTCCTGACTGGCAGGTCTGGGGGCGGGAACGAACGGAAGCAGGCCGCAAAAGCCGGGGACTCTAGTTATCAGCGCGGCCGCCGTAAAAGCGCGGGCCGCGCTGAAGTCCCCGGCGCACCACAAGTGCCAGCCGCGCCGCTGCCAGCGGCCGGCGCGACCGATTCCTGGAAGTGGCCAGCGTCCCGCCCCTCTCCTGACTGGCAGGTCTGGGGGCGGGAACGAACGGAAGCAGGCCGCAAAAGCCGGGGACTCTAGTTATCAGCGCGGCCGCCGTAAAAGCGCAGGCCGCGCTGAAGTCCCCGGCGCACTACAAGTGCCAGCCGCGCCGCAGTCCCAGCGGCCGGCGCGACCAATTCCCATAAGTGAGCCTGCTTCAGCAAAGCTGAATGAGGCCATGGCACAGGCGCCGCAGCGCTGATGTCCCCCGGCGCACTACAACACCCAGCATGCTGCGGTGTGAGCGCCAAATGCACGGGGACACAGAGTACCTTGAGGAAGCAGGGCCATGTCCCTGATGTACTCCGCTCCATCCAGCATCTTCTCCAGGGGCTGTAGATGGAGCACGGTCTCAGTGCCTGGAGACCGGTAAATCCCACTTCACCCAGAGCCCTGTAAAAAGGGATGGGGAAGGAATCAGCATGTGGGCTCCTGCCGCCGTACCCGCAATGGGTACCTCAACCTTACAAACACCTCCGACATACAGTGGGGTGAGAAGGGAGCATGCTGGGGACACTATATGTGTCCTCTTTTCTTCCATCCGACATAGTCAGCAGCTGCTGCTGACTAAAAAGTGGAGCTATGCGTGGATGTGTTGCCTCCTTCGCACAAAGCACAAAACTGGTGAGCCAGTGATCCCACTGGGGGTGTATAGCCAGAAGGGGAGGAGCCTTACACTTTTAAGTGTAATACTTTGTGTGGCCTCCAGAGGCAATAGCTATACACCCAATTGTCTGGGTCTCCCAATGGAGCGACAAAGAAAAGTATATTTTAAATGGTGATTGCCTATAGGTGACTGATGCCATTGTTAGAAATTCATTATATAATAAAGCCATGGTGAATGTTAAAACGTAACTTTTAAATTCATTAAAGCTTTCACTTATTGTATACATTGGGAGCTTATACTGAGATACATGGTCAACAGAGACAACAATAGATATCAACAGGGATTAGAGTGTTATTCCCAATGTAGTCAGCTGTCCTCAGGACAACATACTGGTCCAACCACTGGGACCCACGGCATCTTGAAAATGGAGCTCTGTAGAAGCCCGTTGTGAAGACACAGTGTCAATAATGAATTTCTGGCCACTTGTGCAGGGGTGAACTATTCTTAATTATGCCAGACGTATTGTTCCTGTGTTCGGTGACTCAAGGGACATGGGCCATTGTTTCATGTGGGACTGTCCAGTGCCCTTTTGTATGCTTACTTGTGGGATGCATGCTGATTGGTGATTGCATCAGTTCCCTGCAGTGTACTAGTCTGCATCATCTATAGGATAACTGAACTAGCGAACAATGATGGAAAGACCATGATTATCTTCACCCTAATCCTGTTGGACACAATGCCATGAAATAGTAGCAGAGGAATATAACAAAGGGCCTGCTCCTATCACCGGTGATTCTAAAGGATTTCACCCTATGGACCATGGATCCAGCTGGTGGATTAAAGACCTGCGCCACTACCCAACACTGAGTCCACAAATTCGTTTGGAGAACTCAGTCTGGGAATATGAGGCCACCTGGCCAAATACCTAGCTGTGTTCAGTCGGCTTCCTAAACTTGCTGCTATTTCCTCTCTGTGGGTGCCCACTAAAAGCTGGGTGCTGCTAGCCTGGATGCCCCGACGTTGAGGAGGTTCTACTACCTGACAAATGAGCGTAAGGCCCCCTTCACACGTCCGTGAAAAACACGCACGTGGGTTACGGGCCGTTTTTCGGGTCCGTGTCCCGTTTTTGTGTCCGTTTTTATGGTCCGTGTGGAACCTGTGTGAATTGCGTATGCTAGCCGTGTTTGTGTGCAGAACGTCCGTGTGTGCGTGTGGAATTAACGTGTATGTGTACGTGGAATGTCCGTGTGTAATGTCCGTGTGTGTGATGCACAATGTCGTTTATAAATGTCGGCTGACAGCAGACAGAGTTGCGCGATGAGAATGAACTCGGGTGAACTTCACCCGACTTCATCCTCATACCGCGGCTCTGTCTGTGTCGAGTACTGATTAGCGGTCACCTGTGAAGGATTCACCGGTGACCGCTAATCCCCCGATTGACTGAAGTGTCCCCCCCTCTCTCATACTCACCGATCCCCGATCACCGGCGCTGCACGGCATTCACACGGCTGCGGCGGCTTTTACTATTTTGAAAAAGCCGGCCGCTCATTAACCAATCTCCTATTCCCTGCTTTCCCCGCCCACCGGCGCCTATGATTGGTTACAGTGAGACACGCCCCCACGCTGAGTGACAGGTGTCACACTGCACCCAATCACAGCAGCCGGTGGGCGTGTCTATACTGTGCAGTAAAATAAATAAATAAATAATTAAAAAAAAACGGCGTGCGGTTCCCCCCAATTTAAAAGCCAGCCAGATAAAGCCATACGGCTGAAGGCTGGTATTCTCAGGATGGGGAGCTCCACGTTATGGGGAGCCCCCCACCCTAACAATATCAGTCAGCAGCCGCCCAGAATTGCCGCATACATTATATGCGACAGTTCTGGGGCTGTACCTGGCTCTTCCCGATTTGCCCTGGTGCCGTTGGCAAATCGGGGTAATAAGGAGTTATTGGCAGCCCATAGCTGCCAATAAGTCCTAGATTAATCATGTCAGGCGTCTATGAGACACCTTCCATGATTAATCTGTAAGTTACAGTAAAAAAACACACACACCCGAAAAAATCCTTTATTTGAAATAAAAAACACACACAAATTCCCTCATTACCAATTTATTAACCCCGACAAACCCTCCATGTCCGGCGTACTCCACGGACCTCCAGCGTCGCGTCCAGCTCTGCTGCATGGAGGTGACAGGAGCAGCAGAAGACACCGCCGCTCCGGTCACCTCCACACAGCAAATGAGGTGAGTAGCGCGATCAGCTGCTGTCAGTCAGGTAACTCGCGGCCACCGCTGGATCCAGCGGTGGCCGCGGGTAACCTCAGGGCACCAGGGCAACCCAACGGCTAACCCAACGGCACCAGGGCAAATCGGGAAGAGCCGGGTACAGCCCCAGAACTGTCGCATATAATGTATGCGGCAATTCTGGGCGGCTGCTGACTGATATTGTTAGGGTGGGGGGCTCCCCATAACGTGGAGCTCCCCATCCTGAGAATACCAGCCTTCAGCCGTATGGCTTTATCTGGCTGGCTTTTAAATTGGGGGGAACCGCACGCCGTTTTTTTTTAATTATTTATTTATTTATTTTACTGCACAGTATAGACACGCCCACCGGCTGCTGTGATTGGGTGCAGTGTGACACCTGTCACTCAGCGTGGGGGCGTGTCTCACTGTAACCAATCATAGGCGCCGGTGGGCGGGGAAAGCAGGGAATACGAGATTGTTTAATGGGCGGCCGGCTTTTTCAAAATAGTAAAAGCCGCCGCAGCAGTGTGAATGCCGTGCAGCGCTGCGCCGGAGATCGGGGAACGGTAAGTATGAGAGAGGGGGGGAAACTGACCGACAGACTGTGAGAGAGGGACAGACAGACAGAGAGACCGACAGAGAGACAGAGAGACTGACCGACGGACTCAGGGAGATTGACCGACATACACAGAAATAGAAAGA
Source organism: Anomaloglossus baeobatrachus (assembly GCF_048569485.1). Classification (NCBI taxonomy): domain Eukaryota; kingdom Metazoa; phylum Chordata; class Amphibia; order Anura; family Aromobatidae; genus Anomaloglossus; species Anomaloglossus baeobatrachus. The sequence goes on along the minus strand of NC_134361.1, from coordinate 109,957,153 downwards.
ATAGCCGACATCACTAGAAATAAAAACACCAAACGGACACGGACTATAGGTATATGCATACGTGTTTACTAACGTGTGTGCACATACCCATAGACTTTCATTGTGTCCACGTGTGCGTGCTCCGTGCAGATAACGGACATGCATCCGTGCCAAACGCAAACACATACGGATCACGGACACGCACACACGGACATAATGAAATAACGGACGTGTGACCACAATCATAGATTAACATTGGTGCACGTTTGGCCGTGTCTCCGGTATATACGGAAACGGACCAAACACGCACGTGTATCACGGACGTGTGAAGGGGGCCTAAGGGTGAGGCTCTGTTACTTGCACCAGTACTCGTGTACTTGCTGGAAATGTACTATATACTGTAGTTACTTGGGAACCCTATAAAGTCTTACCGGAGTGTGGTAACCTCACCCTGTGCTGTCTGAGTATTGTTCTGCCCATGGGAAAAGAGTTATGGGTGTTCAGTGGGACGAGCCTCGATCTGTGTGGTCTTCCTAAAGGCAGCCAGGCCATCGGATGAACATCCTTAACCCTTGTGTCTCCACACCAATCTTAAATGGAGCTGAGGTTTACTTGCTCAGCCACGGTTCCAGCTGAAGGAAAGTTCAGCACAGCGATGCAAATCCACTTCCCAGGGTCCAGAACCCTATTCCCTGGTAGCTGGGGATCCCAGCATTCGGATCCCCAATGATCACTAAATTGTCCCATATCTTATGCACAATCTTACTATTTTCTAACCTTTTGAATAGTTTTTTTTAAAAAAGTGATTTTCTACTAATTGAATAGCTTTTAGGGTATCCAATATCTCATATGTGTGCATAGTGTGAGATTAATCCCCCGTGATCCATGCCAATCACTTTGACAGCAGTATCAATCTTCATAAAAAATGGTTTTATTCTAAATTTCCCTCCTCCATCATTTCAATATCCTGACACTTACCATCCAGTCCAGGTTCTCCTTTACTTCCTTTGCTTCCTAGACCACCTCCTATGACAGTTCCTGATGGACCCATAAGACCGGGTTCTCCCCTGTCTCCCTTAAGCCCAGGACCACCATTACTACCAGGCTGACCAGGAAATCCATCAAGACCTAGAACAGAATTAAATAGACAAAACAGAAAGACTTATAAAATCCATGCACTAATCTACTAAACTTAAAGCCACTTGTTCCTCTAACTTCTTTTCATGAATAACCTTGTGGAGTAGAAGAAACGCCCTGAACTGTAGTTCAAAACACGGGATTTCCGAGACATACAACAGTTTTGGTTCAACCACCTAGAAATGGTAGAAATGGGATATATTGTGTCTATACTGAATTAAAATATTGAAATTAGGACCCTCCTTTAGTTTGATCAGTTTACGCAGTGTTAGCAATGATGGCTTTCAAGGTGGTGAAAAATTTTGGAGACCAACATTCTACTAATACATAATAACTATGACATCAATCCATTATTTCAGATTTCACTGAGAAAACCTCAAATCCTTCCATGTAATGCTAAGAATTATAAAGAATCTACAAAAAAAAAATCACAAACCACAGATCGAAAGTGATGAAAACAAAGTTAAATTGCAAAAAAGAGAGATGATGACGAGTAAGAACATTCAATATCAACATTAGTCAGAGGGACATTGAGCCGGATTTTACACCTTTTTGTGTATACATTACCTTTTGGGCCAGGAAAACCAGGACTGCCTGGATTACCAGGTGGTCCAGATGGTCCGGGTGGTCCCATAACTCCCATGTCACCTTTTCCACCTATAAGCAACAGCAAAAGAATAATGATTAGTGATGATGATGACAACAATGTGTGTCTTTCATACATAACTGGTAGGAGGTATAAATATATGGACTGCATAATCTAATATGGGTGATCCATTGGGTGTATACATATGATGTAAATATATGAGCTGGACGAGGTCTAATATGTTCTTGATTTATTGCTAATTCCATATCTATGTTATTTACCAGTATTTTGAACAACTTGACACAGTCTATTTGGACTTTGTTATAGATCATTGGTGGAGTCCAGTTGGGATCCTCACAATAATCAGACCAAGCAGGTACTGTTCCCCACTCTGAGTGGAAAGCTTAATGTTCCTACCCACTGAAGCCAACAGTGGCCCCAACAGTGAAATATCTATACAGGTAAGAGGTAAGAAGTGAAGAGCCCAGAGACATTTTTTCATTTTTCGTGCAAGTGAAAATGTAGGAAAAATTATTGTAATAATATCATATAAATAATCTGCAATGTAAAACCCTAAGGAAGAACAATATTTCACAAATGTATGCAATAAGCGTACCTTTAATGCCTGGTGCTCCATCGCGGCCTGGGAACCCAGGTGGTCCTGAAGGACCTGGAAATCCACGTTCTCCAGGAAAACCGGGATTACCACGATCTCCTTGTGGACCAGGACTGTCAAATCCTGGAGGACCAGGACCACCCTTGTCACCAGGTATACCCGTTAATCCTGGATTACAACACAATATTTTAGATACAGACACAAATGACATAGTCAACAATTATATAAAATTATTAACATTTTAATTGAATATTGTCACTGTGACAACAGGATAACAGGCGGTAAGTAGGGAATTATGTATGTAACACATTTAACACATACAGAATAATGGTTGTCTACTCTTGATTAGGGTATTCCAGGTTAGATATAATTAGCACAAATTAAAATAAAGTTCAATATGATGTACTGAATAAATATATTCGCTTAATCTTCTTAAAGCCAAACGTTATATAAAACCTCAAGCTTCAGCTTAATATGTCAATTGTTTCATCTTCCTCCTCTACGACATATGCTGATTGGGGTCTAAGAAGCTGGAGGATGTTTAGTGACTTCCTCACCTTGAGTGAAGGTCCATCAATACTAATTATATCTCTAAAGCCACTTTCAAACATCAGTTTTTTGCCATCAGTCACAATCCGTCGAATTTTGAAAAAAACGGATTCGGTGACTGATGCCGCTGGATCCGTTTTTTTTCTTATCGACTTATATTAGCGACAGATGGCCTCATGTTTCATCCGTCGTTCAACGGATCTGTTGAAAATAATTTGTACAGCTGACGGAGACAATGGACAAAGTAATGTTTTTTGTCTACGTCAAAAAATCGGACAGCAACGGATCTGTCGCCGTCCGTCGTTTGGTAGAATGGAAGCCTATGGGTGCAGGATCCAACGTAATTCAAATGATGGAATGCCGAGACGGATTCTGTTTTTTTTGTTAACTGACCATGCTTCACTTTATTATTTAGTATCCGCTACTCGGATCCGTCGCATCAGTTTTTCCACAATCTGCGACAGATCTGTCGAGCCAACGAATTGTGACTGATGGTTGATGTGATAAAAAAACTGATGATGAAAAACTGATGTGTGAAAGAGGCCTAAGAGACTGCAATAATAACTATCAAGTGTATAAGTAATAAAACTAGTGCAAAAAAACGTTAAAGGGAACCTGTCACCAGTTTTTTGCCCTATAAGCTGCGGCCACCACCAGTGGGCTCTTATATACAGCATTATAACATGCTGTATATAAGAGCCCAGGACGCTGTATAGAACATAAAAAATACTTTATAATACTCACCTAAACTGGTCGCTGCGGTGGATATGGCTCAAATGGGCGCCTTCGTCCTCCGATGCCGGCGCCGCCTCTTTCGGCCATCTTTGTTGCCGCCTCTGTCGTCCTTCTGAAGCCGCAGTACATGACGCGTCCGACGTCTTACACACTTGCCTTGCAGCATTCAGGTCCTGAGCAGGTGCACTTTGATCTGCCCTGAGGGCAGATCAAAGTATTGTAGTACGCATGCGCGGGACCGGCGAGTTTGTATGACGTAGACGCGTCATGCACACAGGCTTCAGAAAAAGGACAAAGATGGCCGAAAGAGGAGGCGCTGGCACTGGAGGACGAAGACGCCCATTTGAGCCACATCCACCGCAGCGACCGGTTTAGGTGAGTATTATAAAGTGTTTTTTATGTTCTACACAGCGGTCTGTGCTCTTATATACAGCATGTTAGAATGCTGTACATAAGAGCCCACTGGTGGTGGCCGCAGCTTATAGAGCAAAAAACTGGTGACAGGTTCCCTTTAAGGATATCATTTTTTGCTCATGGGGCCTTTACTATACATTTGTCTCAATTTATAAATGAGGAATCTAAAGTTTTGACTGCTTCTTCAGGAACCCTGATTTTAGACAAAAAAAGCTCCATTAATATCAGACCCTAAGGCCGTGCTCACATCAGCGGTATTTTGCCGCAGGGCCGGATCCGGTACAATTGCATTTCAGCACTATTCATTTCCTTTGGAATCGCAGCGACATGCGGTCACATGCGGCGCATGTGACCTCATTCCGCCGCAACTCCATTGGAGGTGAATTGAGCTGAAACGCATTTGTACCAGATCCGGCCCTGCGGTAAAATACTGCTGATGTGAGTAGTGCCTAAATTGTACTATAATCAGTCCCATATGGCCCTGTAGCACTGAGTCATTAGACTTTACAGATTTCGGTGGCATGGTAAAGTTTGGGCACCCTGTTCAAAATTACTGTTATTGTGAACAGTTAAGCAAGATGAAGATGAAATGATCTCTAAGAGGCATAAAGTTAAAGATGACAGATTTCCTTTGTATTTTAGGCAAATGTATATATATATATATATATATATATATGTTTTCATTTTTTACATGTTAAAGTTATCAAAAAAGGAAAATAGGCCAATGCAAAAGTTTGGGCACCTCGAGGTTAGTACTTCAGCACCCCCTTTGGCAAGTATCACAGGTTGTAAATGCTTTTTGTAGCAGCCAAGAGTGTTTCAATCATTGTTTGAGGGAGTTTCATCCATTACTCCTTGGAAAAGTCTTCCAGTTTTGTGAGATTCCTGGCTCGTCTTGCATGCACTGCTCTTTTGAGGTCTAACCACAGATTTCAATGATGTTCAGATCAGGGACTGTGAGGGCCATTGTAAAACCTTCAGGCTTGCGCCTTTTGAAGTTGTCTATTGTGAATTTTAACTCATGTTTAGGATCATTATCCATTTGTAGAAACCATCCTCTTTTCTCCGCTTTCAACTTCAGCTTTTTACTACTGATGGTGTTATGTTTGCATCAGGAATATGTTGACATTTTTTTTAATCCATTCTTTCCTCTACCCATAAACTGTTCCCTGTGCCATTGGCTGCAACACAACCCGAAAGCATGATTGATCCACCCCCATGCTTAATGGTTTGCAAGATGGTCTTTTCCTGAAATTCTGTGTCCTTTTTTCTCAACAGATACCTTTGGTCATTGTGGCCAAAGAGTTCCACAGGACTTGTTTACAAAATAGATCAGGCTTGTTTAGATGTTTTTGGTATACTTCTGATGCTGAACTTTATGGTGATGATGCAGGAGAGGTTTTCTTCTGATGGCTCTTCTATGAAGGCCATATTTGTGCCGGTGTCTCTGAACAGTAGAACCATCTTCCATAACTCCAGAGTCTGCTAAATCTTCCTGAAGGTCTTTCGTAGTCAGCCAGAGGTTCTGATTTGCCTTTCTAGCACTCCTTCGAGCGGCTCTCACAGAAATTTTGCTTGGTCTTCCAGACCTTAGCTTGACCTCCACTGTTCCTGTTAACTGACATTTCTTAATTACATTTTAAACTGAGGAAAGGGCAACTTGAAAACGCTTTGCTATGTTCTTACAGCCTTGTCATGTTTTATGGGCCTTCACCATTTTCATTTTCAGAGTGCTGGGCAGCTGCTTAGAAGAACCCATGGCTGCTGTTTTTTGGCATAAGGTTAGAGGAGGCTGGGTTTTTATCAAGTTGTCAAATTTGCATCACCTGTCCTTTCCTAATGATAATAGTGCTAAAAACCAGAAGCGCTGATAGGGTTTTACCAGATCAGTACAGGTTAGTATATAGATAAATACACTCACTAAAAATGGTTGTGAAGGGTCACAACCACCGTAGATAGCATAGGATACTGGCGGCTGCCGCGGCCCCACGTGCAGAAGTCTTCAGTGTAGGAGGAGAAAAAGGGGTTAAACCCGCGCAATCCGCCAAATAAGATGTAGAGATGTTGATAGTTTAATCACTCTTTTATTCCATAGGTCTACGCATTTCAAGGTGCAGGGACCTCTTCCTCAGGACCAGAAAATCAACATTGCATGTGCAGAGAGATAACACACTTATATACATATGGGATATAACAAAGGACCGCCTACTGGCACTTTGAAAGGGAAAAAAAAAAAAATGTGTTTAAATGACACAGCATTTTCCAGCAACATAGCAAAACTTAGTCAGTTGTTCATATAGTGTTAAGATGCATCTATATGTATCAGTAATTGAGGAAAAGGAATGAAATTCAGAAAAGAAAAGGAGGAATGTAGAAAGAGAGTAATGAGCAATAACGAAAAAGTGATATATTGGAAAAGATGTTGAGGGCTTCCCCAATATAGTCATCTCTGTCCTGGATGACCACTCCACCCCCTTTGTCAGCGGAACGTATCACAATATTTGTGTTATTTTTTTGGAGTGATCATCCAGGACAGAGATGACTATATTGGGGAAGCCCTCAACATCCTTTCCAATATATCACAGTATTGTAAAATAAATAAAATACAATATGACAATGCGGTCTTAATATATAATGATTTTATCTCTAATGCAGCCGTGAATAATATCCTAAGCAATAATGAGAAAAAAATTTTAACAGTAAAAAACCCCAAAATGGCCTTTCTATATCATCTTCCCAAGATTCATAAAAGCCTGGAGAATCCACCAGGAAGACCAATAATTTCAGGGATAGATTCTTTGACATCTAATTTGGCTGCATATTTGGATGATATCATGCATGTTCATGTACTGGGTCTAGATAGTTATCTAAGGGACTCCTCGCACCTGATATCTTTAACCTTTTCGCACCAGAGCCTGTTTTTGCCTTCGTGACCGGACCAATTTTTTTATTTCTGACCAGTGTCACTTTGACAGGTTATAACTCTAAAACGCTTCAATGGATCCCGTCAATTCTGAGATTGTTTTTTTATGACATATTGTACTTCAAGATAGTGGAAAAATTAAGACGATATATTTTGTGTTTTTTTGTGACAATATCGAAAATTTGGTAAAAAGTTAGAAAATTTTGCAATTTTCAATTTTTTTATTTTTATGCCCTTAATCCAGAGGGTTATGTCCCACAAAATAGTTAATAAAAAACATTTCCCACATGCCTACTTTACATCCGCGCAATTTTGGAAACATAACTTTTTTTTGTTAGGAAGTTATAAGGGGTCAAAGTTCATCAGCAATTTCTCATTTTTCCAACAAAATTTCCCAAATAATTTTTTTAGGGACCATACCCTATTTTTAGTGACTTTGAGGGGCCTAAGTGACAGAAAATACCCAAAAGTGACACCATTCTGAAAACTACACCCCTCACACTGGTCAAAATCATATCCAAGAAGTTTATTAACCCTTCCAGTTCTTAACAGGAACTAAAGCAATATGGAAGGGAAAAATGAAAATTTTACTTTTTCCCACAAAAATGTAACTTTAGCCACAAATCTTTAATTTTTACAAGGGTAAAAGGAAAAATTGAACCATATAGTTTGTTGTACAATTTCTCCTGAATTCGTTGATACCCTATATGTGCTGGAAAACTACTCTATGGATGCATGGCAGGGCTCAGAAGGCAAGGAGCGTCATTTGGTTTTTGGAATGCAAAACTGTCTGGAATGGATTGCGGACGCCATGTCTCATTTGGAGTCCCCCTGATGTGCCTAAACAGTGGAGCTCCCCCACATGTCACCCCATTTTGTAAACTAGACCCCTTAAGGAATGTATATTGATGTATAATGAGCACTTTAAACATACAGGTGCTTCACAGAATGTAATAACACTAAACCGTGAAAATTAAAAAATGAAATTTTCCCATAAAAATGTAACTTTAGCCACAAATCTTTAATTTTTACAAGGGTAAAAGGAAAAATTGAACCATATAGTTTGTTGTACAATTTCTCCTGAATGCGTTGATACCCTATATGTGCTGGAAAACTACTCTATGGATGCATGGCAGGGCTCAGAAGGCAAGGAGCGTCATTTGGTTTTTGGAATGCAAAACTGTCTGGAATGGATTGCGGACGCCATGTCTCATTTGGAGTCCCCCTGATGTGCCTAAACAGTGGAGCTCCCCCACATGTCACCCCATTTTGTAAACTAGACCCCTTAAGGAATGTATATTGATGTATAATGAGCACTTTAAACCTACAGGTGCTTCACAGAATGTAATAACACTAAACCGTGAAAATTAAAAAATGAAATTTTCCCATAAAAATGTAACTTTAGCCACAAATCTTTAATTTTTACAAGGGTAAAAGGAAAAATTGAACCATATAGTTTGTTGTACAATATCTCCTGAATGCGTTGATACCCTATATGTGCTGGAAAACTACTCTATGGATGCATGGCAGGGCTCAGAAGGCAAGGAGCGTCATTTGGTTTTTGGAATGCAAAACTGTCTGGAATGGATTGCGGACGCCATGTCTCATTTGGAGTCCCCCTGATGTGCCTAAACAGTGGAGCTCCCCCACATGTCACCCCATTTTGTAAACTAGACCCCTTAAGGAATGTATATTGATGTATAATGAGCACTTTAAACCTACAGGTGCTTCACAGAATGTAATAACACTAAACCGTGAAAATTAAAAAATGAAATTTTCCCATAAAAATGTAACTTTAGCCACAAATCTTTAATTTTTACAAGGGTAAAAGGAAAAATTGAACCATATAGTTTGTTGTACAATATCTCCTGAATGCGTTGATACCCTATATGTGCTGGAAAACTACTCTATGGATGCATGGCAGGGCTCAGAAGGCAAGGAGCGTCATTTGGTTTTTGGAATGCAAAACTGTCTGGAATGGATTGCGGACGCCATGTCTCATTTGGAGTCCCCCTGATGTGCCTAAACAGTGGAGCTCCCCCACATGTCACCCCATTTTGTAAACTAGACCCCTTAAGGAATGTATATTGATGTATAATGAGCACTTTAAACCTACAGGTGCTTCACAGAATGTAATAACACTAAACCGTAAAAATTAAAATGAAATTTTCCCATAAAAATGTAACTTTAGCCACAAATCTTTAATTTTTACAAGGGTAAAAGGAAAAATTGAACCATATAGTTTGTTGTACAATTTCTCCTGAATGCGTTGATACCCTATATGTGCTGGAAAACTACTCTATGGATGCATGGCAGGGCTCGGAAGGCAAGGAGCGCCATTTGACTTTTGGAGCATGTGTATTCCTAGACTAGTTTGAGGACTCCATTTGCAGAGCTGCTAATTGCAATAACAGCAGAATCCCCCCTGAAGTGACCCCTTTGTGGAAATTACACCCCACTGGAAATTCATATGTAGGTTTAATGACAAGTTTCACTCCATCAATTATTTCCAGAAACAAGCACGCAGTGGATGTTTTTAGTGCAAAATTTGCAAATATGCCATAGTAGTGCTCAATATATTGTACCGTGTATAATTTACTATTTCCATGTATTTGAATGATAAAAGGGGATACTTTTATACTATTTAAAAACGTGCTTCTGTGTGGAAGATTTTAAAGCATTCAGTGAGGCATAAGGCTGGTAATGAAGGGCATTGTGGGCAATAATAGCGGGTATCATGTCTCACTCCTCTCTTGGTACATACACGACATCTTCTCTGGGGATTCCTTTTGGTTGCTGATGGTGGAATGAGTGCTATAAAATGTCGCTCAGTCAGTCTTTTGACATTTTCAGATTCTAATGGATAAGTGGGGCCAAAATTTGCAAAAAGTAAATTTTCGATTACCTTTTCTTGATAATCAATGAAAGTTTCTGAATGTCCTGCTTTTTTATATAACACAAAAGAATTGTATGTGGCAACCTGAAACAAGTGAATGACTAACTTTTTGTACCAGGTGTAGGATTTTCTTGATACCTGGTATGGCTGTAGAACCTGGTCTGCAAGGTCCACACCCCCCATGTATTTGCTGTATTCAATGATTGACACTGGCTTTAGCTTTGGAGTAGTGGACCTTTCTTCAACAGCCGTTGTGGCATCTGTGTGGATTGAGGTGAGGATAAAAATATCTTTTTTATCCCTATACTTGAGGGCAAGCAGCTTTCCACTGCGAACAGCTCCTGACTGCCCCTTTTGGAACTTTTCGTTCACCAAAGATTGCGGAAACCCCTGACGGTTTTTACGAATGGTCCCACAAGCCCCTATGTTGCATTCAACCAGGCTTTTAAATAGTGGTATGCTGGAGTAGTAATTGTCCACATATAGATTATAGCCTTTTTGTAAAAATGGACTAATCAGTTCCCAAACAATTTTTCCAGATGTCCCCAAATAAGTAGGGCATCCTTGTGGGTTTAGCTGGCTGTCTTTCCCCTCATAAATGCGAAAAGCTGATGTGTATCCAGTTGAGCTCTCGCACATTTTATATAGCTTTATTCCAAACCTTGCCCTCTTAGATGGAATAAATTGTTTGAGGTGCAGTCTTCCTTTGAATTTTACAAGGGACTCATCGATGGAAATGTTTTGTGTTGGGGTGTAGAGCCGTAAGAAGGTTTCTGTGAACTCTTCGATGATGGGTCTGAGTTTATATAGTCGGTCATGTTCTGGGGCATTTCTAGGCAGACATTGACTATTGTCATTAAAATGCCAAAATCTCATCAGAATTTCATAGCGACTCCTAGGAATAACGGCAGGAAACATTGGGGTGGCGTAAACAGGGCTGTTGGACCAGTAAGACCGAATACTTGGTTTTTTAACAAGTCCCATGGCAAATGTAAGCCCTAAAAATGTTCTCATTTCAGCACAATTTGTTGGCCTCCATGAATTTGATCTGGCATAATAGGATTGAGGATTCTTGGTGATAAATTGGGAAGCGTATAAGTTTGTTTGCAGGACAATATGCTCTAGCAACCTATCTGTCACAAACAAATTAAAAAAATTAACTGGCCCAAAACCTTCCACCTCCACATTTATACCAGGGTTAGCAGTAAAATCAGGGATGAAAGGGGTAGCTGAATCTGGAGCTTCCCATCTGGGAAATGCTACATCAAAAGGCAAAGCATTTTGTACATTGGCATCCGCCAATTCACTCGTACTAGGGACCTCGCTTGTACTGGCCATCGTTCCCTGATTTGGAGCCGTTTCTCCAGTAGCGCTATTTGCCTCTCTTGTACTGGTTCTGGTCGTTTTTGAGGATGGACCAGACTGACTGCTCATTTCTGAGCCATCACTGGCGGTGCCACTAAAGCCCTCAAAATCCTCATCACTACCTGACTGAACACTTTCCTCACTGTCAGAGCATATAAGGGCATACACCTGCTCTGCAGTATAAAACCGACGAGCCATTTTATTACTTTTTAGATTTTTATATATATAATGTACTCAACAGTACGCTACTAACTGATTGACGCTACTGACAGATTAACACTACTGATTGATAAAAATTTATGTTTGATCAATTTTTAATCTTTATATATTACTAAATTATTTATCTAACTTATCTAATCAACTTATATTATACTAAACTATACTTTATTCTATACTACACTATACTGTATTCTATACTATACTATACTGTATTCTATACTGTATTATATACTACACTATACTATATTCTATACTATACTGTATTCTTACTATACTATACTGTATTCTATAATGTATTCTATACTATACTGTATTATATACTGTATTCTATACTACACTATACTGTATTCTATACTATACTGTAATCTATACTGTATTCTATACTATACTGTATTATATACTGTATTATATACTACACTATACTGTATTCTATACTATACTACACTATACTGTATTCTATACTATACTGTATTCTATTCTATACTATACTACACTATACTGTATTCTATACTATACTGTATTCTATTCTATACTATACTACACTATACTGTATTCTATGCTATACTATACTGAACATCTACCCTATCTAACCCTATATGCTGCCTAACTGGGAAAAGGGGGAATTGATTTATATAGATGTAATGTGTGGGTTTTTTTACTGTGTGAAAAATCGCTGACTGACAGAGCTCCTGTCAGCAGCACTTGTCACACTGTTTCTCCTCAGATCAGTCACACACGGAGGATCTGAGGTGAAGCAGTGTTTTATACCGGCAGATCGCCCAGGCAAGTTTGTAACTACAACAAACTTTCCCAGCGATCGTTTTCATTGGTTAGCGCGGCGCTGACGTCACCAGGACCTGAACCAATCAGATCCTGGTGAGGTCAGGGGTCGCAGCTAGCGTCCTGCACCGGAATCCCGGCGCTTACAGGTACCATACGGTCACGATCGCTGCAAAACCGCGGACCGTTCATAAACGTTGGCGCTGCACAAAGCCCAGCAAGCGCCGACGTTTATATACCGTCCGCGGTCGGGAAGAGGTTAACTAAAAATATTCATTGGAAGGAATCCTACTGTTTTATCACAATGGATGTATCTGCCCTTTATTCCAATATTGACCATGAATTAGGGCTGTATTGCTTCTCACAATTTGTAGAAAATGACATAAGATTGCCTGCCCCACAAAAGAACTTTATTTTAGAAGGAATGTGTTTTATTTTGAAAAATAACTATTTTACCTTTTTGGATGTACTGTATCAACAAACGCTTGGCACCGCGATGGGTAGTAAGATAGCACCAACTTATGCAAATCTGTTTATGGGTGTCTTTGAATCTATTTATGTTCAGCATTCTATATATAAAAACAATATTATACTCTATAAAAGATACATAGATGATTTATTTATTATTTGGGACAACAAAAATGAGAATACGTTGGATTTTATGACACATATCAAGGATAATAATTGGGGATTAATTATTTCTCCAGTCGTAAATAATGTTACGATAGATTTTCTGGATCTTACTCTATCTCATAAGGGGAACAATATCATTACAAAAACTTTTTTTAAGAAAGTGGATACCAATGGGTATATACACTTTAATACTGGTCATTATAATAAATGGCTTCTTAATATCCCAATTAATCAATTTAGAAGGATCAGAAAAAATTGCACACTTGATGATGATTTTAGGATACAAGCAAAAGTTTTATATGACCGTTTTAATGAAAAAGATTACCCTAAGAAGCTTTTAAGACATGCTTTTAGAGGAACCAAAGATATGAGGCAAGATGATCTGGTTTTACCATCAAAAAAGGAGATCTCGTTGGCTGATCTACCTGATTTTAGTTCAAATTTTATTACAACCTATAGCCAGGACAATGCAGTCATTAAAAAGGTACTTAATAAACATTGGGGTATCTTAATGGGTGACCCTGTCCTTAAAAATGTAATATCTTCCCACCCGGGTGTCACTTTCAGAAGAGCTCCTACTATAAGGAACATTGTTGCACCTAGTAGATTGAAAGTTCCCTTTAAAGCTGTAGCCAGGGATCTGCCAATGGGTGTCTCCAAATGTTTTAGTAGGAATTGTCTATGTTGCAAATCTATCGCACATAAGAGGAAAACTTTTGGCCCCGCTGGAGAAGCGGAGAAATTTATTATTAAGGGTCATCTCACATGCCAGTCCGATTATGTGGTATATCTAATTGATTGTATATGTGGGAAACAATATGTGGGGAGAACGATACAAGCCCTACATAATAGACTCAATTCCCACAGACACAACATCAAAACAGGATTCCTCCTACATGGTCTTTCTCGACATTGTACTATAATACATGAGAAAAAGGCGGACATTACCATAACACCCATTGAGCAAATCCCAATTGACATCCCGAACAGACTGGAGGTTCTCAATAAAAAAGAGACCTTTTGGATCTATAGACTGAACACATTAAAACCGATAGGACTAAATGAAGTGACAGACCTTTTTTGTTGATTTTACTTTCCAGATCTCTTGTTTCATTTTTTTATTCCTTTTTAATATATTTATTATTCCACCTGATATATAGCTATTAAACTGAAGATTTTTATTCCTTATGTATGCAGTGTATGTATGTATGTGTATATATATGTATATGTGTATGTGTATATATGTATTTATAATATTATTATTGTTACTACATTTTCTGCAGATAGTTCTTAAATCTGTTTTTTATGAGATATTTTATGATTTATTAATATTTATAGATTTGATTTTGGTTGTCCCAATATAATCATCCTTTGTTTATATTATTATATACTATTGTTTTTGCCTGTGGAATTATATATTTAGATTTACATATTGTGCCTCTGATATTAATATATCATTTGGAACCTCTTCCGTGATAATATATATTTAGATTCACACATTGTGTCAGATATAACGTTTTTATATCAATGTATCATGTGTTGCTCTGAATAAGGTGTTTAACCCCTTTACGACCGCCGATACGCCTTTTAACGGCGGTAAATAAGGGTACTTTTTCCGATCCGCCGCTTTTTAACGGCGGTCGGAAAAAAGGGTCTAGCGCCCCCAGAGTCAGAAAATTTCCGGGGTCTCAGCTGCCGGGGGTAGCTGAGACCCTGGAGATCATGATTCGGGCCGGTTTTTCCGGTCCCCGCTCACCTGATGACCGGTATACACCGTATACCGATCATCAAGTTATAGTAAATGACCGCGCCGGTAAAAAATGATTTATCTCCCATCTGGCATGATCAAACATGCCAGATGGGAGATAAATCTTTTTCCCGGTTCCCTCCGGTCCCCCGGTGTCCCCAAAGTGCCCCCCCCGACCCCCAACCCCCTCCCGAAAATCCAAGATGGCCGCGCGCACCGGCGATCACAGCAGCGCGCCGGCCACATTTCCACTGTTCCTATGGTTTCTGTCGTATGTGCCATAACACATACGACAGAAACCTGCTCCCTAGGCCCCGCCGGGTCCCCCCCTACCCCCCCTGGTGTTCCCCGGTGTCCCCCGGTGTCATACATACCTGTCGCAGCTCTGATCCCCCGCGGCCCCCTCCTCCGGCTCCTTCTCTGCAGACTCCGGTCACATGAGCCGAACGCAGCTGTCAGCTTCCTGTGTGTTCAGGACGCTGGCTGCTCGCACTCTGCAGCTGTGACCCAGGGAGGGTGGGTGCAGATTCTTTGCACCCACTCTCCTCAAATGGAGGGTCTGCCCTCCTAGAAAATGGGGGATACGTTCCCTGAACGTGTCCCCCATATTCTAGAAGGTCCAGAGGTGACGTGGGACATCCAAATGGATTATTGTGGATTTTTTTTTTTCTTTTCAATAAATTGGTCAATCAGGGAATGTTTGGGGGAGTGTTTTTTCAAATAAATTTTTTTTTGTTGTCAATTTTTTTTTTATTACTGTCAATTAGTTATGTCGGGTATCTGATAGACGCCGTGACATAACTAATTGCTGGGCTTGATGCCAGGTGACATTACACACCTGGTATCAACCCCATTCATTACCCCGTTAGCCAACGCACCAGGGCGCGGGATGAGCTGGGGCGAAGCGCCAGAATTGGCGCATCTAATGGATGCGCCACTTCTGGGGCGGCTGCGGCCTGCTATTTTTAGGCTGGGAAGAGTCCAATAACCGTGGCTCTTCCCATCCTGAGAATACCAGACCCCAGCTGTCAGCTTCACCTTGGCTGGTGATCTAATTTGGGGGGACCCCACGTTTGTTTTTTTTTTTTAATTATTTATTTATAAATAATTAAAAAAAAAAAACAGCTTGGGGAGCCCTCCAAATTGATCACCAGACAAGATGAAGCTGTCAGCTGTGGTTTGCAGGCTACAGCTGTCTGCTTTACCCTAGCTGGCTATCAAAAATAGGGGGGACCCCACGTCATTTATTTTAATTCTTTTTTTTTTTTTTGGGCTAAATACAAGGCTAGGCATCCTTTAGTGTCACATGAAAGGCAGGTAAGGGGAGCTTCCTCGTTCCTGCGGCGTCACACATAGCGATGTGTGCTGCCGCAGGAGCGACGAACTACATCGTTACTGCTGCAGTAACGATAATCGAGAATGGACCCCCATGTCACCGATGAGCGATTTTGCACGTTTTTGCAACGATGCAAAATCGCTCATCGGTGTCACACGCAGCAACATCGCTAATGCGGCCGGATGTGCGTCACCAATTCCGTGACCCTAACGACTCCGCATTAGCGATGTCGCAGCGTGTAAAGCCCCCTTAACAGTGAGAAATTTTTTGATACAGCAACAGTTTTGTGAAGTACCTGTGGATTCAAAATGTTTACTATACTCCTGAATAAAATCCTTGAGGGGTCCAGTTTCCAAAATGAGGTCACTTGTGGGGGGTTTCTGATGTATAGGTGCCCAAGGGGCCCTGCTAATGTGACATGGTGCGCGCAATTTACTTCAACTTTTCCAAAATTCAAATGGTGCTCCTTCCATTCCAAGCCCTCCCATTTATCCAAACAAAGGTTTTTGGCCACATGTGTGGTATCCCTGCGCTCACAAGAAATTAGATAACAACCTGTGGGGTACACGTTTTGTTGTTGCCTCTTGAAAAAGTGAAAAATGTGTCGCTAAATCAACATTTTTGTGAAAAAAATGAAAATTTCAATATGGCAACCTAAGCTTATCAAATTCTGTGAAGTATTCGTGGATTCAAAATGCTCAATATACACCTAGATTAAAGCCTTGAGGGGTCTTATTTCCAGAATGGGGTCACTTGTGGGGGACCTCCACTGCTTAGGCACCTCAGGGGTTCTCCTAATGCAACATGGCGTCCGCTATTGATTCCAGCCAATTTTGCAGTCAAATTGCACTCCTTCTCTTCTGAGCCCTGTAGTGTGCCCAAACAGTTGATTTCCACCACATACAAGATATCAACAAACTCAGGAGAAATTGCGCAATAAATTTCATGGTGATTTTTTTCCTGTTACCCTTGTGAAAAAAAAAGCTACCTGGTTGAAGTAACAATTTTGTGGTAAAATTTTATTTTTTTATTTTCATGGCTCAACGTTATAAACTTCTGTAAAGCACCTGGGGGTTCAGGGTACTCACCAAACATCAAGATAAATTCCTTGAGGGGCCTAGTTTCCAATATGGGGTCACTTGTGGTGTTTTTTTGCTGTTTACGTACCTTAGGGGTCCTCCAAATGCGACATGGTGCCCGCAATCTTTTTCAGCCAAATTTCCTTTCCAAAATTCAAATATTGCTCCTTCCGTACCAAGCCCTCCCATTTCTCCAAACAAAGGTTTCAGACCACAAGTGAGGTATCACCGCGCTCATAAAAAAGTGGGTAACAAACATTGGGGTCACATTTTTGGAATTACCTCTTGAAAAAGTGAAAAAATTGATGCTAAAGCAACATTTTTGAGAAAAAAATGAAAATTTTCAATGTGACAACGTAACGTTATCAAAATCTGTGAAGTACCTGTGGATCCAAAATGCTCACTATACCCCTAGATAGAAGCCTTAAGGGGTCTAGTTTCCAAAATGGTGTCACTTGTAAGGGGTTTCTGCTGTTTAGGTACCTTGGCGGACATGTAAATGCAACATGGTGCCCGCAATCTATTTCAGCCAAATTTGCTTTCCAAAATTCAAATATTGCTCCTTCTGTTCCGAGCCCTCCCATTTGTCCAAACAAAGGTTTCTGACCACATGTGGGGTATCGGCGCGTTCATAAGAAAGTGGGTAACACGTTTTGGGGTTCATTTTGTTGTGTTATTTCTTCTAAAAGTGAACAAATTTGGGGTAGAGCAACATTTTAGGTAAAATTTTATTTTTTGCTTTTTTTCATTCCACTTTGCTTTAGTTCCTGTGAAGCACCTGAAGGGTTAATAAACTTCTTGGATGTGGTTTTGAGTACTTTGAGGCGTGCTGTTTTGAGAATGGTGTCACTTTTAGGTATTTTCTGTCACTTAGGCCTCTCAAAGTCACTTCAAATGTGATGTGGTCCCTAAAAAAATGGTTTTGTGAATTTTGTTGAAAAAATGGGAAATTGCTGATGAACTTTGACCCCTTCTAACTTCCTAACCCCAAAACATTTTGTTTCAGAAATTGCGCTAATGTAAAGTAGACATGTGGGAAATGTTATTTATTAACTGTTTTGTGTGACATAACTCTCTGGGTTAAGGGCATAAAAATTAAAAGTTTGAAAATTGCAAAATTTTCAAAATTTTCATCAAATTTCCGATTTTTTCACAAATAAAAGCAAAAAATATCGTTCTAAATTTATAACTATCATGAAGTACAATATGTCACGAAAAAACAATGTCAGAATCACCGGGATCCGTTGAAGCGTTCCAGAGTTATGACCTCATAAAGTGACACTGGTCAGAATTGCAAAAAATGGCCTGGTCATTAAGTACAAAACTGGCTTCGTCCTTAAGGGGTTAAAAATCTCCTACTTGGTTCTTGAACCTGTGTTTCCCTTGTAGTTAATGTGTGTTTCCTCTCTTTTTTCTTTTTTTCACACGCTTTGAACTTTGAGTGACTGCTTGATACCGCTGCTCTATGCAGCTTTACTGGTGAGACCTAGAGCATGCGCACATACAATTTTCTCACGCTATTGTACCCTAATAACCCGTGAAGTCCTTCTGGCTTGTTATCAGACCTATTTTTACATGTTGAAATTGACTCCCCCCTCCCTAATAAGATACACTTATTGTTTTTAATTCATGTTTTATTCATCTTAATAAATATAATTTGATTACATATTTTTTTAAAAAATATATTTGATCTTTTATATATATATTTTTTCCTGGTTTACCCAATATCCCTTTGCACATATGATACACATAGTCCTTTTAAAATTATTTTTTCATCTTTTAATGCTTCACCCATTTATTTATTTATTTAAAAATGTTGATACAAATAACTTGGGTGGCATCAACCACTGATGCACTGATGTGCTATTGCCATTTCACTGATATATTCACTGCAATTGGGGTTCTAGCCCCTATAAGAACATATATACTTGCAGATTCTTTGTCTTTTTTCCCCCCCTTTTTTTTTTTTTTTCTTTATTGCTCATTACTCTCTTTCTACATTCCTCCTTTTCTTTTCTGAATTTCATTCCTTTTCCTCAATTACTGATACATATAGATGCATCTTAACACTATATGAACAACTGACTAAGTTTTGCTATGTTGCTGGAAAATGCTGTGTCATTTAAACACATTTTTTTTTTTTTTCTTTCAAAGAGCCAGTAGGCGGTCCTTTGTTATATCCCATATGTATATAAGTGTGTTATCTCTCTGCACATGCAATGTTGATTTTCTGGTCCTGAGGAAGAGGTCCCTGCACTTTGAAACGCGTAGACCTATGGAATAAAAGAGTGATTAAACTATCAACATCTCTACATCTTATTTGGCGGATTGCGCGGGTTTAACCCTTTTTTCTCCTCCTACACTGAAGGCTTTCCTAATGATGACAGTAAACAAGCCATAACCCTAACAGACTAATTAAGTTCTGAAACCTTCGTCAAAGTTATCTGAGCACACAAATCTCCAAGGTTGTCCAAACTTTTGCATCTGCCCATTCTCCTTGTTGTAATTCTTTAAATATAAAAGATGATTTTTTTTTTTTGCCTGAAATACAAACTTATCTTTATGCTTTTTTGAGATGATTCACGGTAATCTTCAATTTGTTTAACTGTTTACAATAACAGTAATTCAGACCAGGGGTGTCCAAACTTTTACATGCCACTATATATGTATACATGTACTGTATAATGTATATGCAAATAGCCTCTATAAAAAGGACGATGTCCGGATCTCTAGTGCCATCTATTGGATGTAGCAATCCTATTATGTAAATTAGGTCATTTGAGTATTTCTGTGCGTTTTTTGTAACTAAAAAAGAAAAAAAAAGGCAAGAGTCAAAATGCGATAAAAACGCTTCTTAATAAAATGCACACAAAAATGCAATGAAAAAAGTTGAGTAACCTAATTTACATAATTGTTGTAGCGTTGCGGCAGAAATTCCGCAAAAACTAACCAAAAACTCATTGTGAGAGCATAGCTTTAGAATAAGAAGCCAAACCAGAAACTTCATTTGCTGAAACGTTTTGACTTGAGGTGTTTTCCCCTTAAAAAGTGCAAAACAGGAGAATTAGTTTGGCTGGGTGAGAGATCTCTAACAAGTGGTCTAAGG
Organism: Anomaloglossus baeobatrachus; assembly: GCF_048569485.1. Classification (NCBI taxonomy): domain Eukaryota; kingdom Metazoa; phylum Chordata; class Amphibia; order Anura; family Aromobatidae; genus Anomaloglossus; species Anomaloglossus baeobatrachus. The sequence goes on along the minus strand of NC_134361.1, from coordinate 109,937,053 downwards.
CAAGGGTAGACATACCATTGGTATAACCTGTGCAGCTGCACAAGGGCCCAAGAGGTAAGGGGCCCATCTCCATCTCCAAAGCACGTGGGTAGAATTGTGCATTAGAATGATATATTGGAGTGTTAAGGGCCCATATATTGTTGATGTGGAACAGTCATTTAATCTTTGTTTCATTAGAGACCCTAAAATAATCCTCATTATCTCAGGAGCTTGTTGATGTATCTCTGATATTGTAATATGTTTATTGAGTTTTTTTCTGATGACATGAAATGAGCTTTAAAGAGGACCAACCACCAGGATTTTCATATATACACTAAAGCCAGTGCTATACTGGTGCTAGCATACTGATTCTATACATACCTTTAGTTGTGAGATCGGATGTATACTTTTTGAAATACAGGCAAGTAAAGTTTGTGAAATGCACTGTTATTTGATTGATAGGTGCAAAAGAATATCTAATAGGTGAGTTAGGTTTTGCTGGTTATTCCTGCCCCTGTCTGTCTGCCTGTCCTTCCTCCCCCTGTCTCTGTTATAACAGGGGGAGGAAGGAGGGAGGAAGGACAAGGGGGAGAAAGGACATGCAGGCAGACAGCGGCGGGAATAACTAGCAAAACCCAACCCACATATTAGATATTCTGTAGCTGCTATCAATCAAATAACTGTGCAATTCACATACTTTACTTGCTTGTATTTCAGAAAGTATACATCCGATCTTACAACTAAAGGTATGTATAGAATCAGCATGATAGCACCAGTATAACACTGGCTTTAGTTTATATAGGAAAATTCTGGTGGTTGGTCCTCGTTAAGAATGAACATGACTTTATTTTAATTTGTGCTAATACATGGGTAAAGTAATGCCTAAGTGATATTTTATACAGCATGTCCCTGTCATGGCACTTTTGAAAAATCCATGACATATGTGAGCTTTATTATCTCATGTAAATGGTCACTGGAGACTTCACATCTGCCATTGTCTCCTTTATACCTCTGCTAGGACAGTCACATACCCTACGCTTCAAGAAGGCAGTATTAGCACCTCAGCATATGATACTGACATAATGTCATACAAAACATAAATATAAAACTTTAAAAAAAATTAATTCAAAGTTTTTTGGTTGGCAAGAAAACAGCATTAGTGCACCCTACCAGTTTATTCACTGACTGACAAACATCAATCCTCTACTTGTAAATGGGTTATTAAAGAACAGATACAGAATGAGACAGGATTGGAGGAGCAACCACAGTACCTGGGGGACCTTGGTCACAAGTCAGCAGGTTTAGGATCATCAGGGCGCATCAAGCAGAAATGAGTTGCAAATAATGTAGTCAGGAAGAAGTTAGGTTAGGATAAAAAAATTAAGCACACACAGGTTAGGAAAAAGACTAATAGTTAATTAAAGAATGGAAAATTAAAAAAAGGCACAATCTCCATAAAATGCAAAATACAAACATCTACCCTGTATAAATATACTCTGGCCTGTATGTGTAGAGTCATCATAACCTGTATTATTTATTAGATATTTATTAGATATTAGATTTTATATCATATTTTCGGGCGTTTGTTAGATGGTTTATGTCTACAAAACTATTTATAAGGATAGATAGTAATGTAGGAATGTAGAGAAACTCAACTTTGATTCTACAAATCAAGTGGTAAATGCTCCATGGGCTTTCCTAGTCCAGGCAACTGTTCCAGCTCTCCTTCCTAAACCTACCTAGTAAAATGTAGGGACTAAACTCCCTACAGTACATCAGTGAGCCCGGTGCCCACGACAGAGAAAGTACGCACTTGTGCTGCATTGGAAACACACAAGGGTAAGATCTGTGAGTAGAACACAGTGGCGTATCACAGTGGTACAAGTCCTCCTCCGAAGAGGACGCATTGGACACGGTTTAGCTAGAAGAGCCCAACCACTTCCTGGGGCTGGAACTGTCCTCAAGGCACTAGCTAGCTCACTTACACTATTCGGGAAAATGTACTGTCTCTATGTTCCTAAATCAATTTGCTGTCTCATGGGTGTAATATATCTTAGAGTTCCCTATGGATGGTTTATTTGTCCATCTGACACGTTACACTGAAATTACTATGGAGATATGGACTCTCTCTCTATACAGTACACTTTGGACTGGATTCCATCTAGTCTTAAAGGACACTTAAAATGCATTTTCCGAGCACATCACTGCTCCCTTGCACGAAGTTGTGACATCTCTCCTTATAAGTCTGTAGTGGTCCATGCAGAGACCTGACTGGCAGTGGTCCTGTGCAGGGAGAAGGTGCTACAGCGCCCCACAGAGAGCTGAAACCCTTCATTCCAACAGACATGGAGGCTTCAGATGTCAGACCTCTACAGATAAGCAAGAGATAGCAAATCCAAGTGATATGATCTTGCTTGCTTGTCTGAGAAAACCTCTTTTTTTAAATACCATTTATCCCTAACCTACCAATACATGGCGTCTACACCAGGATAGTTATATGTTATAACTCGTGAGAAGCAGGGACTACCATGCTCAGGTGCTCAGTACTCGAACAAGCAGTTGGCTGGCTGTTTGGATGACTGCGATTCCAGTGCCGAGAACAATGGAAGTCAATTGGGAACTTCCCAGTAAAATGCTTGAGTTCTCCATTGATTTCTATTGTACTCGGGTACTCAAGTCGTGCCCATCCAAGCATCTAACTGCTCGTTACGAGTATCGAGCACCCGAGCATGGTAGTGCTCGCTCATCACTAGTTATGAGTATCAAGCACCCAAGCATGGTAGTGCCCGCTCATCACAAGTTATGAGTATCAAGCACCCAAGCATGGTAGTGCTCGCTCATCACTAGTTACGAGTATCGAGCACCTGAGCATGGTAGTGCTCACTCATCACTAGTTATGAGTATCAAGCACCCAAGCATGGTAGTGCCTGCTCATCACTAGTTACGAGTACTAAGCACCCGAGCATGGTAGTGCTCGCTCATCACTAGTTACGAGTATCGAGCACCTGAGCTTGGTAGTGCTCACTCATCACTAGTTATGAGTATCAAGCACCCAAGCATGGCAGTGCCTGCTCATCACTAGTTACGAGTATCAAGCACCCAAGCATGGTAGTGCCCGCTCATCACCAGTTATGAGTATGAAGCACCCAAGCATGGTAGTGCTCGTTTATCACTAGTTACGAATACAGAACACCTGGGCATGGTAATGCTCGCTCATTACTAGTTATGAGTATCAAACACCCAAGCATGGTAGTGCTCGTTTATCACTAGTCACGAGTACAGAGCACACGAGCATGGCAGTGCTCGCTCATCACTAGTTACGAGTGTCGAGCACCTGAGCATGGTAGTGCTCGCTCATCACTAGTTACAAGCTCTTAAGCTGGTAAATGAAATCCAGTTTCTGTGCACTCTTCATTTCTGCAGTTTATCTTATAGTCTATATCGGTTAGACTGCCATATGGCAGTGTTCAGAGCAGGTGATGGACAGATAACCTTTACATGTATAAACTTATAAGCTCTTTGTAGATACAGGTGATGACTGACACTTTGGTTTTATAGTGCTAACTTCTAGAGATGTAAATGGGAAACAACACAAGTTACTGTGCTTCTTGGCATTGGGAACAAGTCCTACATATAATATACTAACTAACTGTACATCACACAGCAGGTACAGTGAACAAGACGGTATATGAACACTCCCATCAGGACACGTATGATTTGTATAGTGTATTAGATCCTACTACACTCCTAACTACTGCTAATCTAATACAATGAGGCACGTAAGAGAACGACAATTACTTGTAGGAATTTCTTCCTTTTCCTGTATCAGACTGTAACCTACTGAACTAGTATAATGAAGTATCACATGTTCTCTATTCTACAACTGACTGCTCCGTCATCCTGATAATAATCACAGCATAATGGATCTATGTGATTAAAAAAGGTGATGACATGCATAGAATTAATTAGTAGGTATAGAAAAATATACATAAAAAACACTGCCATCTTTTAGATAAAAAAAAAGGTGAATTTACTTGTCAACATTGTCCCAAACCATAAGTGAGACGTCCTGAAGCATCATAAAAGACATTGCACTAATTGTACATATTACGGGGCTAATTCAAATTAGTCCTATATGATATATAATATAATCCAAAGAGTCTAATGTAATGCATGTGCTTCACACTCATCGATATAATACTCGTCACATGCATATCACTAACATACTCCGCAGCACTCTACAGTATTTAGTATTTCCATCAAAATTATTTGGCTGTAAGCAATGTTTTATAGGGTTATTCCCATCTCCAGGACTCTATCCCAATAAGTAGTAGGTGTAATAATAATATTATTAGCAAATAGCTACAATTAGAAATGTAGTATAGTTTTCCTGATTAGCTGTGTCACTTACCTCATGTGCAAGGCATTGCAGCTTAAATATCCATGGGTATGACCACTCATATACTGACAGTTAGTTAGTTGCTAGTGGATAATCATTGATACCTAAGCTGCAATGCCCTGTACATGAGGTAAGCGACAAACCTAATCAAGAGAACTATACTACATTTCCAATTGGAGGTATTTGCTAATATTATTATTATTATTACACCTACTACATATTGGAATATGATCTTGGAGATGGGAATACCCCTTTAACTTCTAATTTGTGGACCTCAGGGCAAATACTCCAACAGGGCCTCTACTATCACTTCCTTAAAGTATTGGTTTTCTTATATGAACTAAAGGAACCTCTAGACCTCTTGCGCCCATCATAGTTACATTCCAGGCTGTGAGTTTCTAAAGACGGCCATAGATAAGAAGACCCCAATTGTGATCAGGCAACATATTTCCATACTATAATAGATAAACAAGAGATGGCAGTGGTTTTATAACAAAACATTAAGCAGATTTGTCACCCCATTTCACAATAAAATCTGAATGCAGCATGAAATAGATCTTTTAGACCTGATGAGGCTGGTGTAAGTACTTTGAAAGTGGCTTCATAAGGTTGATATTAGGATGAGTATTTTAGGAGTCTTGTAAAATGCTCATTTCAATTTTACTTTAACAAAATATTATTCTGCCGTTCCAAGGGCAGGTGCAGACGGTCATATTTTTGGTCTGGATGCAATCCAACATAACATCAGATCGTGCTCAGACCAATGTTAGGGCTATGTGCGCACGTGTGTGTATTGCATGCATTTACGCTGCGTCTAGCACTGCAACGTAAACGCATGCGTCCTGCATCCCCTGCACAATCTATGAAGATTGTGCATAATCCATCCGCACGTTGCGTTTGAGAGTGCAGCGATTTGCATGCTGAAATTTTGATCCAAATCGCTGCGCTCAAAAATGCAGCCTGTTACTTATTTCGTGCACTTTGGATGCTGCTCCCACTCTGTCTATGGGAGAGGCAGCATCCAGAGCGCATGAAATCGGCATTTATACTGCTGAAACACTGCATCCATTACACAGTGTTTCTGCAGTGATTTGAAGCGCACAGGTGCACAGCCAAATCGTTGCAGAATATTTGCCAAAGGGCTCGTGCGCATGTTGCGTAATAGCATGCATTTACGCTGCGTTTAGCACTGCAGAGTAGATGCATGTGTCCTGCGTCCCCAGCACAATCTATGTAGATTGTGCATAATCCGTGCGCACAATGCTTTTATGAACGCAGTGATTTGGATGCTAAATTTTTGACCCAAATCCATGCGTTCATAAAATGCAGCATGTCAATTAATTTGTGCGCTCTGGATGCAGCTCCCACTCTCTGTCTATGGGAGAGCCAGCATCCCGAGCGCATGAAATCGGCATGTAATCTGCTGAAACATTGCATCCATTATGCAGTGTTTCTGCAGCAATTTGAAGCGCACATAAATCAGCATTTACGTGCAAACAAGCCCTAACACAGATTTTGCAAAGAAAGTACACCAGTCTCATCAGGTTTGAGAGCTCTATTTATTATTGCATGCAGTCTGTATTGTGAAATCTGGTGACATATCCCCTTTAAAGAACAAGAGAGATAGAAATTAGTGATATACACTGTATTAACCATGCATATATTCAATTATCAGCATGCAATTAGTAGAGATCACTCGCAAAGCAAATTCATCCAGCCAGTGAATGCAGAATAGCAGGGTGCATGATGCAATGTTTCCGGTGCGCAGGAGTCAGACGCGTGCTCTTCATACCAAGGCGATCTGTGCAATGTGACACTGTACATGCAGCTTATGCACATGGTGTGGTGACCGCACATACAGATGGTGGCCGGGAAATATAAGATACTGGTAGATCCTCTGAAGTGCTCAGTTAACAGCGGTGAAGCAAATATGTGAACTTCGCTTTCAGTGTACATTAGTATACATCACAGGTGCAATAAGAAGTGTACAAGCTTATTTAATCACTGGATGTAGATGGCACAAATACAATGGAAACCACAGTAACCATTCAGTTTGTCCTTTCTTAAGTTTGGCTATAGTGCTGAGAGGTGGTTTCTGAAGATTACATTATATTATGGTTACATACAGATTCCTCACTAAATAAGCAATTTAAAGGGGCTGGGGTCACCTTTAAAGTGGCGATTCTCACAGTGTGTGACAAACAGTACAAATCTAAGTTATTCTACATATTTGTACATCAGGCTATGTTCACACTCCCGTTTTGTCATTCCATTTTTAGAAAGAGAAAAAGAAACAAATGTATCCTTTATCTAACTAATGCAAACAAATGCAAAAAGACCCCACTGATTACTATGGGGTCTCCCTGGGTCCCATTGCGTGCCAGGTTTTAGAATGGAAAAAAGATCTGCATGCTGCGCTTTCTTCTCTGTTCCAATAAAGGACACATAACGGAATGCAGACGGACCCCATAATGATCAGTGGAGCCCTTCTGCTTCCGTTTGCATCAGTTGTGCAATGGATCAATTTTTTAAAATTATTCCTTTTGTTTCTAAAAATTGAAGAGACAAATGGGGTATAAAGAAGAAATGTGAACATAGCCTTATCTTACTACTGCCAGTAAAGACAAATAAAACCCATGTGAAATACAAAAAATCAAAATCCTACCACAATTTAGTGCCAGAATTTTCCTGGTGTTTGAGTCTTGAGCTTTTTAATTGATATTTAGGAGGTCATATTTGCTTTGAATCTATTTTGTCTGTAGAGGGGGGTCCTGTACTGTTTCAGTCTACAGCTAAGTGGAAGGGACATACTAGGGCTTGGCCTTCTATTCTAGGGTCCCATTACCTAAGCTCCCTTTATAATAGGTATGCCCTAGGACTTACTTTATGACTATGTACTGAAGATCAGCTCACCACTAGCGTGTTGAGGACTCTCAGGTTGCACGAACATTGCCCTAGATCCACTGAATTTTTAATCCGAAAGACAGAAAAATTCCAGCAATGCAGAGATGATCCCATAAGATTTAAAGGTGTTGATCAGTTGGGGTGCGACACCCGGCACCCCCGCCACTCAGCTGCTCTCACTGCCAATGGCAGTGGCCAATGGCAGCAACTTCTCAGTTGCAGAGCTGCACAGCACAACTTCGTCAATGGAATAGTTTCCGTTGCCGGATACTGCACATCCGCCCATATTGATTCAAATAAAGGGTGGATATGCAGTACCCAGCTGTGGCCATTTATCACAGGGCAGAGTAACAGAGTGGGGACACCTAAGTTGACCCTCAAACTGGGGACCGAGTGCCTACTCTTAGCTCAGAGGTACGCTTCATGGTAGCGAGGTCTGAGTTGCCAGCGTGACCCTAAAGCCCGCTTTACACGCTGCAATGTATCTTACAATGTGTCGGCGGGGTCACGTCGTAAGTGACGCACATCCGGCATCGTAAGGTACATTGCAGTGTGTAACAGCTACGTGCGATTGCGATTGAACGGTAAAATGTTCATCGCATGCACGTCGTTCATTCCTCATGAATTGAACGTCAGATTGTTCATCGTACCCGGGGTACCACACATCGCAGTGTGTGACACCCCGGGAACGATGAACAGATCTTACCTGCGTCCTGCGGTTCCCGGCCGGTAATGCGGAAGGAAGGAGGTGGGCGGGATGTTTATGTCCCGCTCATCTCTGCCCCTCCGCTTCTATTGGCCGGCTGCCGCGTGACGTCGCTGTGACGCCGAACATCCCTCCCACTCCAGGAAGTGGATGTCCGCCATCCACATCGAGGTCGTATGGACGGGTAAGTACGTGTGACGGGGGGTTACTCGTATGTGCGGCACATTCAACAAATTGAATGTGCCGCATATACGATGGGGGCGATATCGTATGCTGGATCGTAAGGTGTAAAGCAGGCTTAACTCCTGTCCAAGCCCTGTTATAACTCCCCTCCCCTTCCTCCACCCAAGTCAACAATTTTAACTTTTTATTCCATTATAGTAATAAAAAAAATCTAATAAAAAAACTACAAGAGTCCCTGAGTTGGCCAGTTCATCGGCTCCTGTATTTTTTGATAACTTTTATTCATTGTGATTAAAATAGGATAAGTCTTATTTGATCATCTCTGCATTACAGGACTTTTTCTATGTTTGCTACTTTATGAATATTAAAAATGCTGATTACTTAATTATAATCATTATTATCCTTACATATTTCAGATTTTATCTAATTTTTTACTTTTCACATTATTATCTACTCATTCTAACATTTGGTGGCACGGCCCGTTTAAATGAAACAGTTGAAAACAATTTTTCATAAAATGGATAATGTTTTGTTATTCAATTAAACAATAAAGAGCAATGAATGAATAAAGTATCTAAGAGCATATACAATAACACTATACTACAGTAACATAGATGCAAAGGTACGTTCACGCTTATATCCCTTGCTTTGCCCATTTAATAAATAAGTGAGAAGAACTGAAAATCAGTCATCAAACTGTGTTTCTACTTGCAGCCATGAATGAGATGACTTCTCACTTTAAACTTGTAGAGAGACCAGAAGGAATATGTGCCTTACCTGGGGGGCCGGCTGGTCCAGGAAGTCCTGGAGGGCCAGGAGGACCTTGGCCACCAGAACCTGGAAGTCCAGGTGCACCTGGTTGACCAGGAAGTCCATTCTGACCAGAGTCACCTATGACAAGAACAAAATAAAAACAGAGTCTACCATTATCAACCAACAAGATTTGCTGCATAAAAAAATGAATCTGTCACCAGGTTTTTGCTCCCCCATCTGAGAGCAGCATAATGTAGGGGCAGTGACCCTGATTCCAGCGATGTGTTACATACTGATCTGTTTGCTATCATTTTCTCTGCTGCAGTGTTCTTACAATAGTAAGCAAGCCAGGACAATAATAAAGCTGAAGGGTCCTCAGACTTTATACAAAAAATACCCCAGCAAAGAAGATACGACATTATGATCCTTTGCAGCTTTCCCAGGCTATGAGACTCAGAACAAAACTTCTTAGGCTACGACTGCACTTTGCGTTTCCAACTGCGTTTCCATTGCTTTTTGGTTGCGTTTACAGAAGCACCTTTTTCATGCCAAAATGCATGCGTTTCCATTTTCCATTAAAACCAATGGCAAAAGTAGTTTTCCCGACCGTACTTTGCGTTTCTAAACGCTAGTTAAAATTTGCATATTTTGTGGCAAAAACCATGCGTTCAAAGAAGCAACATGTCAATTGTTTTTGCCATTTTCGGTCAGTTTTGCTAACATTGAAGTCAATGAGAAATGGCAAAATGCACCCAAAATCCAAATTCCTGCGTTTTACCTGCTTTTTACCTGCTTTTCCATAGCGTTTTGGAGACCAAAAACGCATGCTTTTCAGCCATAAAATTAAAAGATTATAATGTTCCTTTACACACACAAAACCCGACAATTTAAATGATTTAAATTAATAAAATATACATATTTTACCCTAAAATTGTGTTTAACCGCTATAATTTCATTAAAAATTAACATTTTTATTATAGTTTTAATAAATGCTTATTTAAACCATTTTTTTCTCTTTTTTCATTTATTTTGACCAATGCAACTTTATTTGACTGTGTCTTCTTCTTCAAAACGCATCCATCAAAACGCAAGTGAAAAAGCAGGCAAAAAGCGCTGAAAACGCATGTAAAACGCGAAAAATACGCATGCGTTTTCAGTGCTAAATTTCTGGAAAAGGCAACTTTGGTCAAATCAATTAAGGCCAAAAGGTGCGTTTTGAACTGCAAGTAGGTGAACGCAAAGTGCGATTGTAGCCTTAGAGTTACATCAAGAGCATGACTTCCAGTCCCAGACAAAAAACCCTGTGTGAGCTGGTTAGGCTACATTCACACATTGTTTGTTTTTTTTACTGTATTTTTACTGCAGTCAAAACTTGTTCACTTGGCAGTAAAACAGCTGCTTACAAAAATCAAGTTTTGCTGCATTTTTGGTGTAGATTATATGTCTCATTTGTCTACAGTACATGTTTAATAAAGTTAGTTCATTCACCAAAAAACGGCAACATGTTTGCACTTTCTCATTAGTTTGTATAGTGGGATAAAAAGCTAAAATGCTGAAAGAATTGACAAGCTGCAACTTTCAAAAAAGCTGCAGTCAAGAAAAAAAACAATTGTGTGCATGAGATTTCTGAAATCTTATCGCTTTTGCTGGTACTGTAAAAAGCAGCTTTTAATTTGCATAAAAAAATTTGCATTAGAAAATGCATAGAAAAAAAATGCTGCAAAAACTCAACATGTGAACATAGCCTTATGCCGGCATCACACGGTAGGATATATCGGGCGATATGTCGGCGGGGTCACATCGTAAGTGACGCACATCCGGCATCGTATGATATATCGTAGCGTGTGACAGCTACGAGCGACAGTCAACAAGCAAAAATACTCACCGTATCGTTGCTCGTTGACACGTCGCTCAGTTTCAAAATGTCGTTTCTTATTCTGTGCGCCGGTTGCTCATCGTTCCCGGGGCAGCACACGTCGCTCCGTGTGACACCCCGGGAACGATGAACACAGCTTACCTGCGTCCCGCCGGCAATGTGGAAGGAAGAAGGTGAGTGGCATGTTTACGTCCCGCTCATCTCCGTCGCTCCGCTTCTATTGGCCGGCCGCTGTGTGAGGTCGCTGTGACGCCGAACGTCCCTCCCACTTCAGGAAGTGGATGTTCTCCACACACAGCGACGTCGTCCGGGAGGTAAGTGCGTGTGACGGGGGTTAACGACTTTGTGCGCCTTGAGCAACTAATTGCCCGTGCTGCACAAACGACGGGTGGGGGTACGATCGCTCGTGCAATCACACGATAGATCGTACCGTGTGACGCCGGCATTAGTCTGTTTTCAGGTCACATAAACCAGAAGAGGTCCAGAGATGCGATGGAAACTGGAAAAACTGTGGTTGATAAGTATTTGAATATACTTACGCACCATTACATAGATTAGGATAGATTATGGAATTTTGACGAGACTTCTTTAACCACTTCTTAACATTTGAAGCAATAGTAAGTCATATGTTGGGTCTCGGTCTTTGATGCAGGATCAGGAATTGAGCTCACATTATATCCGCAGAAGATGACTGTGCTATACAGCCATCATCTGTCTCTAACTGCAGTGAGTGGAGCTCAGCTCTGCCCGTTATTAAAATGCAGCTATTAATTTCTCATTTAATATGTGTGGTTCGGGTTGTTGGCCCCCTCATAACGTGATTGCATGGTGCTGATGGGTTGCAATGAAAGATGGTGGCCTACTGAAGGGCTCTGTGCCTGCCATGACAGGGCTCCTGTTAAACCAGCCTGTGTCTTGCATTCATAGGAGACTCTGATTTTTACTATATACTGTGATATTGCAATACATAGTACAAGTGATCAAATCCATAAGGGGTTGAAAAAAAAAAGTAAAAAATAAAATAACAAATGATTTTAAAAATCTAAACTTTACAAAAATCCAAATCACTGGACTTTTCCAGCAATAAAAATAAACAAATAATAATAAAAAAAGCATATATGGTATCACTGTAATGGGAAAAGTCTGATCTATCAAAATCTAAAACGAATTAACCTGATTGGTTAAAGCTGTAAAATGGAAAAACAAAATCAATCCATCTATCAATCATTGTGTTTTTTTGGTCGCTGCAACTCTACATATGAGAATGGTGACACAAACTAAATATTTATTTATTTATTTATTTACAAATTTCCAATTTTTTGTTCAGTACTTAAATAAAAAAAATAACCAAATTTGATATTGCTATAATTGAATGAACATCATAAAAACAACACCCAAAAATCAATTACAAAATAGCATTTTTTTTTATCTTTCATCAAGCGTGGTGTTTTTCCTGTTTTCCACTATATTGAATGCTATAATGATAGGGGACATTCAAAACTACAATTTGCCTTACAAACAAACAAACCATCAATGGAAGAGTAAAAAATGTGTTGCTCTTGGAACAAGGAAAAGAGAAAAAAAAGGGCAATAACAAAAAATTGATTGGTGGAGAAGGGGTCAAGAAAGGCACCATCACACCTCTACCCAACTGGAAAAAGTGGACAGGCTGTATGTTGAAGGTCAGGCACTCATGCTGCCATTTCCATCAAAATTGTGCAGCCTTTGGCCACAGCATATGGACATAGTTTGGGAAACATGCTACTGTAGAGTAGAAAGAGATCTCCTCTCCATGACCTTTCAGTTAATTCCTCACAATTGAAAATATCACCAACTATTAAATAAGAAATGGAACCAACATATGTTGGTTTCCCTTTATTTAAGTTGGCCCAAAGTAGATGTACCAGCTGCTTGAATAGCATATATGCTTAGGTTTTAACACTTGTTTTTGTCTTTTTCTTTCTTCTGACCGCTCCCAACCCATCAACCCTGATTTTACTACATACCTTTTGGTCCAGAAGAACCATCGAAACCTGCTCTTCCTGGAACCCCAGGATTCCCTGGGAAACCAGAATCTCCTTTTGGTCCTTGAAATCCTTTCAATCCTGGAGAACCTGGTTGCCCTTGAGGTCCAGGTAATCCAAATCCGGGTTCACCCTTTAATTTAAAACAATATATAATTATAATGCAAGGTTTAAGGAAATTGAATTTTGAAAATTTGAAGATGAAATTAGAGTCTTGAGATGAAATGACAATCAAGTGTGAGTGGGTAACCTATTTTATTTAAAAAAAAGAGATCTATAAAAGTCTGATCTTCAAAGAACATTTGTGAAAGTGATTCCAAACTATCACTAAAGAGTTTGGACTTCACCAATCCAGAGTCAGACAGATGGTGGAGAAAATTTGAGACCATTATTAGGAAACCAAGGTGTGGTCGACTATCAAAGGTCAGTCCAAGAAAATATAATAGTACAAGAAATAACAAAGATACCCAAGGTAAAATCTGAGCAGCAAAAGGCCTCTCTTAGATTAGCTAATGTTAATGTTCATGAGTCCAACATAAGGAGGACAATGGACGACAATGGTGTGCATAGCAGGAATGCAATGAGAAAGCAACTCCTCTCCAAAAATACATTGTTGCTCATCTGCACTTTGCTAAAGATTACTTGGGCAAACTAGAATGCTAATAGAACAATGTTTTTCAGAAAATTTAGACCAAAATACAGCATTTGGTTGAAATGAGAACCGTTATGTTTGGAGATGGAAAAACATTGCATTTCAGCATTAAAACCTCATACTATCTGTGAAACACGGTGCTAGTAGTATCACCGTTTGCTGCATCTAGGCTAGGATGGCTCTCCATCATTGATAGGACTATGAATTATATCAGAAAATTCTAAAGGAAAGGGTCTTAACATCTGTCCCTGAGCTTAATCTCAAGAGAAAGTGAATCATATAGCAAGACAATGTCTCATAGTAGTTCTAAAAATGAATGGCTAAAGATGAATAAAGTTAAAGCTTTTGAACGGCCAAGTCAAAGCTATGACTATATTCCTATAGAATAGTTTTGGAAGGACCTGAAGTGAACAGTCCCTGGTAGAAACTCCACCAGCATAACAGAGTTTAAACTGTTTTGTACGCAGAAATGGGCTAAAATTCCTCCAAGGCGATGTGCAGGACTAATCAACAATTATCAGAAAAGTATAGATGCAGTTACATCTGCACAAGATACGTGAAAGCAGAGGTTCACATACTTTTGCCACTCACAGACATGTGATAGTGGATCATTTTCCTCATTTTAAAAAATAACAGTCTAATATTTTTGCCCAATTTGTTTGGTTTGGGTCTCATTATCTACGTATTGGTCTTGTGAGAAAATATAATGTAGTTTTAGCTCAAATTTATGTAGCAATATTGAAAACTCTGAAGGGTTCACAAACTTTCAAGCACCACTGTATCTTTTACCTTTGGTCCTGGGAAACCTGGTTGTCCAGGTGTTCCATCTAATCCCAACTTTCCTGATACACCTGGTGGTCCTGGTGGTCCAGGTGGGCCTAAGAATCCTAATAACCAAATATGCAGTGTTCACTATTAATTTTTCCAAAAATACATTGAATTTACTATCATGAAATAAAAAGAATGGAAGTACATCATTATGATATCAATTTACATAATATATAGTAGATCAAAGCAGGTGACATATCTATACCTCTATGCAGACAGAAGAGGCCCCTGTACAGAACAGTATATGGGCACTTTGCAGCCCAATAGCTCATCATAATGCAGATTTCCACCTGTTCTGGAGGTATCTGTGGCCCCTTAACTCTTAGGCCCCTGTGCAGCTGCACAGGATGCACCAGTGGTATGTCTGGCCCTGCTTCTATGATAGCTGGAATCATTTGTGTATGGGTCAAATAAAGCATCTTCAAGTCATTCCTCAAATTTTAATATTATTTTTATGTACCTTTTTGTCCAGCTGGTCCTGGAAGTCCAATTCCTGGGATGCCAGGATCTCCTTTCATTCCTGTAAGGCCAGGAAGTCCGGGTTGGCCGGGCTGACCAGGTTCACCTAAAAATCATGATAATAATCCAATTCATGTAAACAATCAGTATGAAGTTCAGTAATAAGTATTAATACATTGAGTAAGAGAGCTAAAACCTACTACATACTCAGGATACCAAAATTACATTGTTGACAGGGTACATAAGTTAATTTGCTTCAAAAGCTCTAGATAAAGATCGTTTCCCATATATGCTATACTACCATATAACCATATACTATATACCATATAACCATATACTATATTACCATATAACATGTACTGTACTGCTATATCAAAGGATAAGCAACAATCCACACTCACCTGGGGACCCTGGTAGGCCACTACCACCTGAGGGACCTTGAAGACCTTTAGCACCTTTTTCTGTTACTGTCTGGCCAGGGGGTCCTTTAACACCTATAAAATAAATAAAGAAAGAAAGAAAGAAAGAATGAAAGAAAGAAAGAAAGAAAGAAAGAAAGAAAGAAAGAAAGAAAGAAAGAAAGAAAGAAAAGAATGAATGATTATGCAATCAATGATTATGCAATCAAGGAATTTATAAATGAGCTCTTCTCTTCTTTTATGACACCAGTACATTATGGCCCACTGCATAGCAGCTTGTCAAGTCTTGGAATGTTGGGGAAAAGACGAGTACCATGTGGAAAACGACACAAGTCAAGAACATACCAAACTCTATGCATATGTCCGTAAAGCATACCTGTCGTTTCAGGTAATGTTTTCAGTACAGGCTCATTATTATTTTATTATGTGTGCATATCAATAACACTACCCTGTGATCTGGTGGGAGTAGACTAGCTACTATGATGTCTTCCATACACAGCACATGCACAGATAGACTCCTGTGCTTTTTCTTTAGTTTACAGTGAGGAGCAGCAGCTGCATGAATTACATAATACAGCAGTACTGAGCTCTGTGGCTGTGAATCCAGCATAGGAGTGAGGTAAAACAGTTGCTTGAAGTTGAAGTTCAGCTCAGTTTTCCTGTGTTTACCTGATGTCTAACTCTGCTGAGAGCTACTCACGCCTCCTTCCAACTCCCCTCAACATAGATAATAAGAGCTGTAACCTGACACCTCCCTGTGCTATAATAATAGGAGCTGTAACCTGACACCTCACTGTACTATAATAATAGGAGCTGTAACCTGACCTCTTACTGTGCTATAATAATAGGAGCTGTAACCTGACCTCTTACTGTACTATAATGATAGGACCTATAACCTAAACCTCACTATGATATAATAGTAGGAGCTGTAACCTGACCTCTCACTGTGCTATAATAATAGGAGCTGTAACCTGACCTCTCACTGTGCTATAATAATAGGAGCTGTAACCTGACCTCTCACTGTGCTATAATAATAGGAGCTGTAACCTGACCTCTTACTGTGCTATAATAATAGGAGCTGTAACCTGACCTCTCACTGTGCTATAATAATAGGAGCTGTAACCTGACACCTCACTGTGCTATAATAATAGGAGCTGTAACCTGACCTCTTACTGTACTATAATAATAGGAGCTGTAACCTGAAACCTCACTGTGCTATAATAATAGGAGCTGTAACCTGAAACCTCACTGTGCTATAATAATAGGAGCTGTAACCTGACCTCTCATTGTGCTATAATAATAGGAGCTGTAACCTAACCTCTCACTGTGCTATAATAATAGGAGCTGTAACCTGAAACCTCACTGTGCTATAATAATAAGAGCTGTAACCTGACCTCTTCCTGTGTTATAATAATATGAGCTGTAACCTGACCTCTTACTGTACTATAATGATAGGACCTATCACCTAAACCTCACTATGATATAATAGTAGGAGCTGTAACCTGACCTCTCACTGTGCTATAATAATAGGAGTTGTAATCTGAAACCACACAGTGCTATAATGATAGGACCTATAACCTAAACCTCACTGTGGTATAATAGTAGGAGCTGTAACTTAAAATCTTACTGTGCTATAATAATAGGAGCTGTAACCTGAAACCTCACTGTGCTATAATAATAGGAGCTGTAACCTGAAACCTCACTGTGCTATAATAATAGGAGCTGTATCCTGAAACCTCACTGTGCTATAATAGTAGGAGCTGTAACCTGACCTCTCACTGTGCTATAATAATAGGAGCTGTAACCTGACCTCTCACTGTGCTATAATAATAGGAGCTGTAACCTGACCTCTCACTGTGCTATAATAATAGGAGCTGTAACCTGACCTCTCACTGTGCTATAATAATAGGAGATGTAACCTGACACCTCACTGTGCTATAATAATAGGAGCTGTAACCTGACCTCTTACTGTACTATAATAATAGGAGCTGTAACCTGAAACCTCACTGTGCTATAATAATAGGAGCTGTAACCTGAAACCTCACTGTGCTATAATAATAGGAGCTGTAACCTGACCTCTCATTGTGCTATAATAATAGGAGCTGTAACCTAACCTCTCACTGTGCTATAATAATAGGAGCTGTAACCTGAAACCTCACTGTGCTATAATAAGAGCTGTAACCTGACCTCTTACTGTGCTATAATAATAGGAGCTGTAACCTGACCTCTTACTGTACTATAATGATAGGACCTATAACCTAAACCTCACTATGATATAATAGTAGGAGCTGTAACCTGACCTCTCACTGTGCTATAATAATAGGAGTTGTAATCTGAAACCACACAGTGCTATAATGATAGGACCTATAACCTAAACCTCACTGTGATATAATAGTAGGAGCTGTAACTTAAAATCTTACTGTGCTATAATAATAGGAGCTGTAACACGAAACCTCCCTGTGCTATAATATTAGGAGCTGAAACATGAAAGCTCACTGTGCTATAATGATAGGCGCTGTAACCAGAACTCTCACTGTGCTAAAATAATAGAAGCTGTAACCTGACACCTCATTGTGCTATAATAATTGGTGCTGTAACTAGACCCCTCACTGTGCTATAACTGTGCTCACCTCACTGTGATATAATAATAGGAGCTGTAACACGAAACCTCACTGTGCTATAATAAGTTCTGTAACCTCACTGTGCTATAATAGGTGCTGTAACCTGACCTCTC
This sequence comes from Anomaloglossus baeobatrachus, assembly GCF_048569485.1. Lineage (NCBI taxonomy): Eukaryota > Metazoa > Chordata > Amphibia > Anura > Aromobatidae > Anomaloglossus > Anomaloglossus baeobatrachus. Next base: position 109,919,137 of record NC_134361.1, on the reverse strand, counting down.
ATTCTACTGTAATAATAGATTCTGTAACATGACCCCTCACTGTGCTATAATAACAGGTGCTGTAACCTCACTGTGCTTTAATAATAGGAGCTGAAACCTTACTGTGCTATAATAGGTGCTGTAACCTGACCCCTCACTGTGCTATAATAATAGGTGCTGTAACCTGACCCCTCATTCTGCTACAATAATTGGTGCTGTAACTAGACCCCTCACTGTGCTATACTAATAGAAGCTGTAACCTTACTATGCTATAATAATAAAAGCTATAACATGAAACCTCCCTGTGAACCTCACAGTGCTATAATGATAGGAGCTATAACCTAAACCTCACTGTGCTATAATAATAGGAGCTGTAACCTGACCCCTCACTGTGCTATAATAGGTGTTGTAACCTGACCCCTCATTCTGCTATAATAATGGATTCTGTAACATTACCCCTCACTGTGCTATAATAACAGGTGCTGTAATCTCAATGTGCTATAATAGGTGCTGTAATCTGACCCCTCACTGTGCTATAATAATAGGTACTGTAACCTCACTGTGCTATAATAATAGGTGCTATAACCTGACCCCTCATTGTGCTATAATAGGTGTTGTAACCTCACTGTGCTACAAAAATAGGGGCTGTAACCTGACCCCTCACTGAGCTATAATAAGTGCTGTAACCTCACTGTGCTATAATAGGTGTTGTAACCTCACTGTGCTACAAAAATAGGGGCTGTAACCTGACCCCTCACTCTGCTAGCATTTTTCTGTTTTTCTTTTATTACAGAGTAAATGTTGAGTTTAGCATGTGGAGTAGAGAATAAGCAACTCATTAGTTGAGAAATAAGCAAATATCTCTGGCAGGATATATTACTAAGTTTCTTATATACTGTTTGTATTATTGATGTAATCAAATATGTCCACAGTATAGAATCACTGACATATCATGTATGCAATCACGCATGTGATTAAATCTGATTAGATCAATAACGCAAGAAATATATCAGAAACTTTGTAACACATACTATGCGATGTAAATAATGCAGGAGTAATTCCACCAAAGCCATTGTTGTTCTGTTATTGAGTAATATTATTTGTTCCCTTAATTAAATAATTAATCAAATATATGCAATTCTATATTTTGAGATAAGTATATATAACAGTTAAAGCTAATAATCTGATAACGATTATAGCTTATATAGCAGAGTATCTTTACAGGCTAATTATGCAGAGATTCCAATCTTACAAGATTTGACAGTGAGAGTGCAGCAGATGGCAGTCATAATCAATATCAAAGCACTAAAAGAAAAAAGTAAAATGCCAAATAACTGTACACTGTGCCCTGACGACAAGATGGTAGTAGCCACTGGCAACTTCAACAGTTAGTTACAATATTTATTATTATTATTATTATTTATTATTATAGCGCCATTTATTCCATGGCGCTTTACAAGTGAAAGAGGGTATACGTACAACAATCATTAACAGTACAAAACAGACTGGTATAGGAGGAGAGTGGACCCTGCCCGTGAGGGTACAATAGGTGAGGACAGAGCTGGTTGCATAGTGGTGTACTGGGCTGAGGGCTATTGTAGGTTGTAGGCTTGTTGGAAGAGGTGGGTCTTGAGGTTCCTCTTGAAGCTTTCCACGGTAGGGAAGAGTCTGATATGCTGAGGTAGAGCGTTCCAGAGTATGGGGGAGGCACGGGAGAAATCTTGTAAGCGATTGTGGGAAGAGGAGATAAGAGAGGAGTAGAGAAGGAGATCTTGTGAGGATCTGAGGTTGCGTGCAGGTAGGTATCGGGAGACTAGGTCACAGATGTAGGGAGGAGACAGGTTGTGGATGGCTTTGTATGTCATGTCATGGTTAATGTTTTGAACTGGAGTCGTTGGGCGATGTGAAGCCAGTGGAGGGATTCGCAGAGTGGCGAGACTGAGGAATAGCGAGGGGAGAGGTGGATTAAGCAGGCCGCAGAGTTTAGGATAGATTGGAGGGGTGCAAGAGTGTTGGAAGGGAGGCCAGAGAGCAGGAGGTTGCAGTAGTCGAGGCAGGAGATGATGAGGGCATGCACTAATGTTTTTGCTGATTCTTGGTTAAGGAAAGCACGGATCCGGGAGATATTTTTGAGTTGTAGTCTGCATGAGGTGAAGAGGGCTTGGATGTGCTGCTTGAAGGATAGAACAGAGTCGAGGGTTACTGCAAGGCAACAAGCTTGTGAGACTGGGGAGAGTGAGCAACCATCAAGTTTGATGGAAAGGCTTGTTGGAGGAGATGAGTGAGGAGGAGGAAAGACAATTAACTCTGTTTTGTCCATGTTAAGTTTTAGGAATCGCGCAGAGAAGAAGGATGAAATAGCAGACAGACATTGTGGAATTTTGGTTAGTAGAGAGGTAATGTCAGGTCCAGAGAGGTAGATCTGTGTGTCATCGGCATAGAGATGATACTGGAAGCCGTGGGACTCTATGAGCTGTCCCAGGCCGAAGGTGTAGATGGAGAACAGCAGGGGTCCAAGAACTGAGCCTTGGAGGAACTGAGCCTTAAGGCAGAAGGAAATATATGGTCATGTGTAGAAAATATCCATTGGATGCAAAACTAACTGGATGTTCTTTGGATGTGAATACTAAAAAAAACTACCAATGTGATACATACTGCAAAACTATTCTAAGATTTTAAGGTATGGCATCAGAATTTTATACTATGTTAGGCCACCGTCACACATCACTTTTTTGCCATCAGTCACAATCCGTCGAATTTTGAAAAAAACGGATCCGGCGACTGTTGCCCCTGGATCTGTTTTTTTTCTCATAAACTTGAATTAGCGACGGATTGCGACGGATGGCCTCACATTTCATCCGTCGTTCAACAGATCCGTCGAAATTTCTTTGTCCGTCCGACAGAGACAACGGACAAAGTAACGTTTTTGTCTACATTGCAAAAATCAGTCGCCGTCTGTCATTTGGTAGAATGGAAGCCTAAAGGCGCAGGATCCGTTTGATGGAATCCAGTGACGGATCCGTTTATTTTTAACTGAGCATGCTCAGATGGGGTTTAAAAACACTATGTATAACGTTTAGGGCTGAAAAAACTGATGCGACGGATCTGTTTTTTCGACGGTTACGTTGAATTAGATTTTTCCACAATCTGCAACGGATCCGTGGATCCGTCAATCCGTCAAGCCAACGAATTGTGACTGACGGCAAAAAACTGATGTGTGAAAGCGGCCTTAGTATGGCATCTCAATGTGTGTGGCCATCTTATAGAATTATGCACAGGGCAGTTTATTGAACAGTCATGGCCAAAAGTTTTGAGACTGACAAAAATTAGTTTTCTCTGATCTCTGACAGTAGCGCTCACCTTTCCTCTGAAGAAAAGGTGAGCGCTACTGTCAAGGGTGGGCTAAGCTAGCAAATGAGACCTGAACTGGCCCTGAGACTGGGATCCCTGCGCTGTCCCTCAATCCAGAGGTACATTTAAGGGTAGTGAGGTCTGGACCCCCAGCGATTCCCTATCTCCTATTCAGGCCCTGACCTAACTCTCCCCTGCATCCCCTCCTACCCCGGGGTACACAGATCATACTATAATAATCCCCCTCCCCAAAAGACTCGGATAGGGGGAAGAACTGAAACTCACTCACACAGATAGCATGTCACCAAAAGAGGATCGCTAAGGACACCATATTTTTACAAGAGCAGATGCTATTTTCGGCGATCTCCTCACAAACTCCCAGTCTTAAATAGGGAGGGACCGCCTGGATTAATTCCTGCATGGCTGGTAGCAGTGGAAACAACTCAGCTGATGCCTGGCAGAGCTGAGCATCTAAGTGAAACCATGATCCCTGTCGGACTCTGCAATGCAATTGCAAATCTGCAATGTGAAGAGGGTCCGACACCGTTGCTGTAATTCACGAATGGGGATACGGACAGTGCATGACAGCTACCATGAGCCTTCTGAGACCATTCATGTGTGGGAGCTTTTTATCCATGGAGGGGGCTCACTGACAATTTTGCCTAAGTACACTGCCATGAGTAAAGAATGACATCAAAACAATCAAGGAGCAATTTGGTGATAAACAATGATTTTTCCCAGCATGATGAAGATCATGTCACAAAATAAAAGTCATAACTAGGTACCTCAGTGAACAAAACATTACACATTTTGGGACTATGATTAGGAAATGCCCCAAATTTCAATCCCATTGAGTACCTGTGCTCAATTTTTAAAAATTGGGTGGGCAAATAAAAACACAATTGTGATAAACTCAAAGCACTGACTAGTCCAGAATGGGCTGCCATCGGTCAGGATTTGGCGCAGAAGCTGATATCCAGTGAGTCAGGGCGAATTGCAAAAGTCTTAAAGAACAAGCGTCCATACTGTAAATATTCAGTCTTTCCATAAATTATGTATTTGCCATTAAAAGTTAAAAATCTTCTGCTGATAATTGTATTTCACTAACCATAGAAACATCCGACTACAAGATCTAAAAACACTAAAGCCACAAACTTTGTGAAAACCAAAATTTGTCAGACTCAAAACTTTTAGCCAGGACTGTATATGTGTTATATAGATTTATGGTACACCATCCATAGACCACTTTTTTTCCTCCAGATTTAGAGAGAGGACCATAGAGGTCTTGTTTTTTGATGAGCCTGTGATCTATTCCATCATATGCATTAAAGGTTTTCTTTAGGTTTACGATATTAGTGGATGCTTCAAAAGACAGAACCCCGTGGTAAGGTGTTACCCAGAACACCCCTAACTAGCTATCCTAAATAACCTAATAGAATTGTATTGTATAGTAGACTTCTAATAATATTTTGCCTGTGTCATAAAAAATCTCCACAAATTCTGGATTACATCTCCAGCAGTTTGGGGAGTGTGACTTTTCGACTTCATGCAGAATGTACAGTATGTTGTTTTGTACCATCTGGATATAAACTTGTAGTTGAGCTCTTGATATCTGGATATGATTATACTATAATGTTATTGTCTTTTGGAACATTCAAAATAAAGATAAAATATATATATTAAAAAAATAAATAAAATCCACAAATTCTAAAATGTTTAGCTATGTGACTGATGCACACCACTGCTTCATTGAAGGTGCAGCTCTGCAGAGCCGGCTCCTGGGTTCCACAGCCCCTATATTGGTATGTTGGTGGTACAGCAGTCAGACCCACCAGAGATCAGCAAGTTCTCTCCTATCATACAGATAGGGGATAACTTATCATTGTGGGAATAACAATTCAACCATTAAAGTTATTGTGCAAAAATGAATACATCTTCTATTTTAGAGGGGGGCTTAGTTACCTGGAACGCCAGTTGCTCCCGGTCGACCAGAAACTCCTTGGACTCCTTTCTCACCAGTAGGACCAGGTGGACCAAAGCCAGGAGCACCCAAAGGACCTCTATCACCTGGAAGTCCAGGTAGGCCAGGGTCACCTGGTTGGCCACGTTCACCTTTGAAAGCAAGACCACCCTAAAATAAATAATAAGGATTATAATATCGCAGCTTATCAACACTTAAGATTTGCATTGAAACATGGACCTCTAGGTGGATAAAAATAGGAATAGCATACAATGATGCTGAAAATCTGCTACAGGGAATCTGTTCTGCATAACAATTCCAGTATAGTGAATTGTTCTCTATACCATAACAATGTATCAGCACCACTGTAATATGTTTTCCTCTGATATTCCACCTGGAAATTTATAAATAAATGAACAACTGTCCATTAGTATTGTCTATAGAGTGTGTCCCTACACAGTCAGCACTGATTGGGCACTGTTAGGGGTACTTTGCACGCTGCAACATTGCTAGCCGATTGTAGTGATGCCGCCCCCGTCGCAGATGCGATCTCTTGTGATAGCTGCCGTAGCGAACATTATCGCTACGGCAGCTTCACACGCACTTACCTGCCCTGCGACATCGCTCTGGCCGGCAACCCGCCTCCTTCCTAAGGGGGCGGGTCGTGCGGCGTCAAAGCAACGTCACATGGAAGGCGGCCAATAGAAGCGGAGGGGCGGAGATTAGCGGGACGTAAACATCCCGCCCACCTCCTTCATTCCTCATTGCAGGTGGGACGCAGGTAAGGAGATATTCCTCGCTCCTGCGGCTGCACACACAGCTATGTGGGCTGCCGCAGGAACGAGGAACAACATCGTACCTGTCGCTGCAGCGAAATTATGGAAATGACCGACACTACACAGATCACCGATTTTCGACGCTTTTGCGATCATTTATCGGTGCTTCTAGGCTTTACACGTTGCGATGTCGTTACCGGCGCCGGATGTGCGTCACTTTCGATTTGACCTCGACGATATCGCAGTAGCGATGTCGCAACGTGCAAAGTACTCCTTAGAGTGTGTAAGGACTATCCCTATTAACAAAACGCATAAAAACTACATGAGGCCATCATAAAAATGGTCAGGCCATCTAAAAATAACATACACACCGGCTCTCCCTTAGGTCCAGGAAGTCCGGGAATTCCATCTCTTCCAGGGCGACCATCAAAGCCGGGGCTTCCCGCTGGGCCTGGGAATCCAGTGTCACCTTTATCTCCTTTCAGTCCAGGTAGTGCAATCACATCACCAGAATCTCCCTTAGGGCCAGGCCGACCAGGGCTACCAGGAGAACCAGAGAATCCCTGTGTGGCACAGGTATTACATACTTATCACACTCATTGTTACAATTCCTCTTAGATGGTTTCCATAAAGCATTTCTTTGATTTTTGAAACAAACAACACTGCAGGTGAAACTGTGTGCAAGCGTACAAAATAAATAATGCAAAATGTTGTGAAGGAACTTATACTTCTGCATCATGCTGGATCCAATATTGGCAATGGCTCATTTTCTCCCCAAAATTGCACATACCGGTCAACAAAGGTATGAAAATGTTTAGAAATGTATTTATATAACTACGAGCACTAGCAGGACAGTATTTAGGAAAACGTCCTGCTTATAAGAAAGAATAAATCTGTTAAGGTTTTATTTTTTCCGGTCTTTGTCAAGATAAGTAACATTCCTCCTAAGCAGTGATGATATACTATGGGGATATTTGTTTCACAGCAATTGACAGAAACCAGAGCCCAGATAACACTTACTGATTGGCCAGGAGGACCCAACAAGCCAGGAAGTCCAGGATCACCTTTTGGTCCAGGATAACCAGGCACCCCTGTGAAAATAATAAAAAGTGTGAAGTATACACACATAGCTACAACCTAATGTGGCACGACAAAGGGGGAGGAAGGGCACTACCCAGTGGGATCTCCTGGTATACAAAAGTTATATGAGAAAAAGGAGAAAAGAGTATACCAAAAGGCGGGATCACCACAATATTAATCAATAAATATTAAATTTTATTAGATTATCAAAAAACCAAAGCACGAGACACGTCTCCACACTGAGAAAATTGCTTCAAGACACACAGTGACACAAGTTTAAAAACATTTAAAAAGCCATAGGCATAACATGTCCGCCAGGAACCAATAGCATAATCATGTACATATAAATACAATTATGGACACTCCAATTGATAGTACATAAGACCCGTATCCAGTTTACAAAAATAAGTGTGATCCAAGACTCTAGTGGGCACATGTGACCATATATACTGCAATAATATACATAACCACCTGTAATAGCGCAAATGTGAAAAATCCACAATAATATGTGATTAACAGCATATGATAAATTTCTGCATGGGAACACTTGCGCAGATATATAAATCTACAATCATAAATGAGCAGTATAGGTTCTTATAGAAAATTGCTAAAATCTACATCGGCACAGGAGACCTCCAATACCTTATAGATGATGGCATATATTGGGTTAAAAGATAGAGACACTTATATTAGACAGGTATAAGACACCTTTACAATGTAGATAAATAACACCAGAATACATACAGGTCCCTATCTATACATAGTGATATTATAAACCCAAAATCTTCTGAAGATTGTATCCTGAAGAGCGCCCATTTAGATGCAAGATGTTTGTTAGATCAGCAATAATTCTATCTGCTCAATATATATACCCATGCTATGCTGCCGCATGTAACCAGGGTCCTGGATGCTTCAAGCCACCAAAGAGATCTGTTGCAGTTAAATACCGCAACCAGACTACAGGCAGGCTACAAGCAAATACAAAGCCGGACCTACATCCATCAACCCATAAAATGTATAGCAACCATGCTAGTGGGGTGGATTAGAGGAGTGACCAAAGAGGGGGGTTTTCCTGGCGTGGACACCCAGGAAAACCCCCCTCTTTGGTCACTCCTCTAATTTAATTTAACTGCAACAGATCTCTTTGGTGGCTTGAAGCATCCAGGACCCTGGTTACATGCGGCAGCATAGCATGGGTATATATATTGAGCAGATAGAATTATTGCTGATCTAACAAACATCTTGCATCTAAATGGGCGCTCTTCAGGATACAATCTTGAGAAGATTTTGGGTTTATAATATCACTATGTATAGATAGGGACCTGTATGTATTCTGGTGTTATTTATCTACATTGTAAAGGTGTCTTATACCTGTCTAATATAAGTGTCTCTATCTTTTAACCCAATATATGCCATCATCTATAAGGTATTGGAGGTCTCCTGTGCCGATGTAGATTTTAGCAATTTTCTATAAGAACCTATACTGCTCATTTATGATTGTAGATTTATATATCTGCGCAAGTGTTCCCATGCAGAAATTTATCATATGCTGTTAATCACATATTATTGTGGATTTTTCACATTTGCGCTATTACAGGAGGTTATGTATATTATTGCAGTATATATGGTCACATGTGCCCACTAGAGTCTTGGATCACACTTATTTTTGTAAACTGGATACGGGTTTTATGTACTATCAATTGGAGTGTCCATAATTGTATTTATATGTACATGATTATGCTATTGGTTCCTGGCGGACATGTTATGCCTATGGCTTTTTAAATGTTTTTAAACTTGTGTCACTGTGTGTCTTGAAGCAATTTTCTCAGTGTGGAGACATGTGTCTCGTGCTTTGGTTTTTTGATAATCTAATAAAATTTAATATTTATTGATTAATATTGTGGTGATCCCGCCTTTTGGTATACTCTTTTCTCCTTTTTCTAACCTAATGTGGCACATTTCTAGTAGGTATATACTTTGCAAATGTTCTTGCTGTGATAAGTCCAAATGCTTGGTTCTAGCAAATACCAAGTGGAAAGGAAAAAAGCAAACCAGCAAACCAAAACACAAAGAAAGGACCGTAAGATCAGAAGATCTGAATTGCATAGCCACCCTTGTGTTTAGCCCTGAAGCACCCCATCAGTTTATAATGTCTTATTTCTTAAATATAGTACTTACAGAGGACCTGTCACTTGCTCAAAAAAATTGAGTTTTTAAAAATCCCTGAGCTCCCCATATTCTGCGTTTCTTTTCCATTTTGTGCTGCATCACTTCTTTACAGAGATATTCACATTTGTTTCTTCTGGAGCACAGTATGTGAATTCTCTGCTGGTAGAACAACTGGATAATTCTTCATTTTTCTTTGGGACTGGGCGCTTTCACACATTCCTCCCAAAAGCTGTTAATCAAAGTTTGGCAGCTGATCTAGCAGACTCAGACTGCTAAAGCGGGCTTTACACGCTACGATATATCAAACGATATGTCGTCGGGGTCACGTCGTGACGCACATCCGGCGCCGTATGACATATCGTAGCGTGTGACAGCTACAAGCGTCTGTTAACGAGCAAAAATACTCACCTTATTGTTGCTCGTTGACACATCACTCATTTTCTCAATATCGCACGTCCTTCTCTGCGCCGGTTGTTCATTGTTCCCGGGGAAGCACACATCGCTCCGTGTGACACCCCAGGAACGCTGAACTGCAGCTTACTTGCGTCCCGCAGGCAATGCGAAGGAAGGAGGTGGGCGGGATGTTTACATCCCGCTCATTTCCGCCCCTCTGCTTCTATTGGCCGGCCGCTGTGTGACATCGATGTGACGCCAAATATCCCTCCCCCTTCAGGAAGTGGATGTTCGCCGCCCACAGCGAGATCGTTCGGGAGGTAAGTATGTGTGACGGGGGGTTACAACATTGTGCGACACGGACAACAAATTGCCCGTGCCGCACAAACGATGGGGGCGGGTACGATCGCAAATGCGATTGCACGATTAATTGTAACGTGTAAAGCAGCCTTTAGTTGTTACCTCTTGACAAAACCGCTGTTTCAGAGGACACACTGTTACATCTTCATCTATGATTACAGGTATGATTATGTGAAGCACTATTTTGGGGGCTCTACCTTGCACTAGGCACTCTGTGTATAAACATGGGGTGTTACATATGGCATGTATGATTTCTGGGCCATCAGACTAATGATAACATTTATGCTCATATTTTTATGCAGGTACAATTGAATGTCACCTATTGTCTGTATTTCAGCACTGATTGCAAACGGTTGTCATAACTATGTGTATGTGCAATATTGGGCCTTGTGAAATATTATAGTTACTTGTGCTGGTTGCCGTAGCATATATGGTATGATACCTCTTTTTTCACGGTTTGTTTTTCTGTGTATCTTGGTTTCCTCATGCCCCGTGATAAGGTTTATTATATATGCTGTTTATGGGGTTTTTTTTATTCTTGTATTTAAATAAAGATTTATCATTTTTATACTATATCAATTCCTCATTTCTTTGTAAGTTATATACTTAGCTGAGATTTTCAGCAACTGTGAGGGAGGGGTGATTGTGTACACCCCCAGAAAAGACTGAAGAAATGCCCATGTGGTCTGCAAGCAGAGACTTCACATACTGTGCTCCAAAAGCAACAAATGTGATTATCTGCAAAGGTGTGATGCAGCTACAAAAAAACAAAGAGGAGCAGAATTAGGGGAACTCAGGGATTTTCACAATGTATTTAACTTAATATTTTGAGCAAGTGACAATCTTTAAAATACTGGTAACAAGAAATTTTCAATCATTATTACATCTGCATGTAACAACAAACAATTATTTCTGTCCAATAGAGTTTCAAGTATAAAAATCCTTTTTACTTACCTGGATTCCCAGCAGGACCAGGTTGGCCAGGTTCTCCTTTCTGGCCTTGAATGTCATTTCCTATGCAGTTGAAACAAGTATCTCCAACGTCACCTGAAGATATAAAATATATCATAATTTATTAATTGTAAAGACACAAATAAATGTAAAGTAAGATGAAGAGCATACATAACTCAGCAGACATCAATATCACAGTGATGTTACATTTTTGTTATTCTTTTATGTATCATATCCATTGCTTCTTAGGTCATACAGCAGAATAGGATTGATAAAGCATTTGGGTGTTTGGAAAATGACTATAAAGTAATAATTTCAGACAAAGTGATATATATATATAGCATATGAACTACTTTATATTGGAATGTCTGCTAGACAACAAGACAATTGAAAAATATGTATGCTAAAACATTACCTTTTTGTCCCCTTTCTCCAGAAAGACCTGGATCGCCTTGGAGGCCTGGAAGGCCTGGTGGTCCTGGCATACATAACTCTCCAACTAAATATGAAAAAAAAATGAAAAACATTTTTAATTGCATTCACTACAAATAACAGGCTTCCACCAATGTGACTGCAGACATGCCCCAAATGGTGCGCTCTCACATGCTACAAGCAGAGGCAGCTTTTCTTCTGCAATATTGGAGGAGCACATGAGTACTAATGTTGGCTTAAGACTGCTTTACACGCAGCGACATCGCTAGCGATCGCACCCGCCCCCGTAGTTTGTGCGTTACGGGCAAATCGTTGCCCGTGGCGAACAATATCACTAGGACGCGTAAAACAGACTTACCTTCCTAGCGATGTTGCTGTGGCCGCCGAACAAACTCTTTTTTAAGGGGGCGGTTCGTGCGGCGTCACAGCGACGTCACATAGCGGGCCACCAATTGAAGTGGAGGGGCGGAGATCAGCCGCATTAACGACACCCCACCTCATTATCGGAGGAAGCAGGAACGCTGTTGTTCGTCGTTCACGGGGTGTCACACGTAGCGATGTGTGCTGCCTCAGGAACGAACAACCTGCGTCGAGCACCAGCAACGATATTATGAAAATGAACGACGTGTCAACGATCAACGATTAGGTGAGTATTTTTGATCGTTAGCGGTCACTCGAAGGTGTCACACGCAATGACGTCGCTAACGAGGCCGGATGTGCGTCACGAATTCCGTGAACCCAGCGATATCTCGTTAGCGATGTCGCTGCGTGTAACGGGGCCTTTAAGGCCCTGTCACACACAGAGATAAATCTGCGGCAGATCTGTGGTTGCAGTGATATTGTGGACAATCAGTGCCAGGTTTGTGGCTGTGTACAAATGGAACAATATGTCCATGATTTCACTGCAACCACAGATCTGCCAAAGATTTATCTCTGTGTGTGACGGGGCCTTTAGTCTAGCAAATTGACCAGAGCGCAGAATCTCTAAAACAAAGAGCTTGAAAGTGCTGCGCTCCTTTCCACATTCTGCACCTGAAAATGGCTTCTCCCTTGTATAAATTGTAGCCACAGCCTGCAATGATGCCAAAAATTCCTCTAGAAAGGTTGTTTTAATATAGGTAAATTGAAAATATTATCTGGTACAAAACAGGAGACAGAGGAATGCTGAACACGACCAACAATGTGAGTCACCACGCATCCATGGAGGAAATGTCCGCCAGGTGGACTGGAATACAGGAAAAAGAGGATCAGCGCATCCAAAAAATGTTAAAAATGTCTTCTTCATTTCCACATAAGTTAAAAGTCAATCCAAGACATAGATGCGTTTCCAGTGCAAAGAGGCGCCCTTAATCATAGGGCACCTCTTTGCGCGGGAAATATGTGAGAGCTACTATGTCTTGGATAGGCTTTTAACTTCTGTGGAAATAGATGAAGACATTTTTTATCATATTTTTAGATGTGCCGATCCTTTTTTTCCTGTAAAGACTGTTTGTTGTTACAAACAGTTTAGAATTTTGTTCTGCAATTCTACCCACTTAAGAATTTCAAACTAATCCATTAACATCGCACAATTCTGTTTACAATTAACCTTACTGAACAGTAAAAAGATGTAAGAACAATGTTCATTAAATTGAAAGTGTTAAAGGGACCCTGTCAGGTTAAAAAAGCGTTATAACCTACAAGCAGGAGCCTTCGTGAGCTATTAACCCCTTCCTACCCATCCCTGTGTTGTAATACTGTGTAATGGGAAAGTAATAAAATACGCTTTATTACTTACATATTCCCTATGTAACTGAGCAGGTCTCTATCCCCATGGGCGTCGCATCGCCCCGTGGCTGTTTGCAAGCTTTCCATGGTATCACGTCCCTGTGGGCGTAATACCATGGATTTACATGAGCGACTTCATGTCTGCTCCTTCAGAATCCCACGCGTGTACACTTACCATTCCCCCGCCTTCTCATCCTGGTGTTTGCTTGTCAGCTTCAGACGTGCACTGCACATGCTCAGAAGACTCCTGCGGTTCCGGTCATGCGCAGCGCGCATCTGAACCTGGCAAGTAAACACCAGGATGAGAAGGCGGCGAGAATGGTAAGTGCGCACGCGCGGGATTCTGAAGGGGCAGACGTGACGTCACTCATGTAAATCCATGCTATCACGCCCACAGGGGCGTGATACCATGAAAAGCATGCAAACGCCCACAGGGTGAAGCGACGCTCATGGAGCTAGAGACCTGCTCATTTACATAGGGAATAAGTAAGTAATAAAACGTATTTTATTACTTTCATATTACGCAATATTACAACACAGGGATGGGTAGGAAGGGGTTACTAGGGGTAACTACAAATCACACTGCTTGTAGTTTATAACACTTTTTGACCTGACAGGTTCCCTTTAAACGAAATTGTTCTATTGTTGAAATCCAGATTTTATGTTAAAGGAGTTATCCAGGACATTTGTTTTTTTTTCCCTATCCGGCTAAGAACTTGCCAGCAGGTAGCGGTTAACTACCTGCCTGCCCTGGTATGCAACAATCTCTTCCGGATAAGTGAGCCCACAGACCGATCCTTTTGTGGATTACCCCGTTTCCTTTGACATCATATAGACAAATAAGCTTCTTCTCTTTCACTCTGCTCTATTGCTGGGACGTCACTATCGACATCATGCTGATTGACAGCCAGATCCCTCCGCATTAGGCTCAGTTGGCTGTCAATTAACATGATGTTAGCAGTTACACCTTATCAACAGAGAATAACGGAAAATTAGGAGCTGATCTGTCAACGTGAGGTGACAGGAAGGCAGAAAATCACTGCGACATGCTGAGAGAGATCGTTGAGAGGTAGAACAAGCAGGTAGTTAGCAACGACTTGCTAGTAAGTTCTTAACCTCCTATGATGAAAACCAAGACATCCCGGGTAACCCCTTTAAACATGCATTTGTGGAATTCTTGCTGCCCATTTTTTAATTGAATATTGAATATGTTAAAAAAAAATTATCAAATGTTGCAGTTTTCACTTTTGCAACAGAGCCTCATAAGATCGGCAGTAGCTGTAATGCCGAGATCACTTTTCAGCAGAAATGTTACTCATCACAGTCAGAATTATAAAGCTGGAGACAGATAACTAAGATAATAGGTGACGCTCAAAGCTCCCCTCCTTCCCCTCCCTGCAACTCTGCACAGGAGACACGGCCTGCCTAGAAGACTATTCAGCAAGAGTCCATAGGACAAATTTATTAAAATTGGAATTTCTCTTTGAAAGTAATTTGCACCAAATATTTTAAGAAAAGCAGATTATAGAAAAAAAAATGTATCAGTATCGCTTTGTGATCAGTAAAACGAATATAGGTTATACAATCCATATAAAGACCGCTTTACACGCTACGACATCGCTCAAGCGATCTCGTTGGGGTCACGGAATTTGTGACGCACATCTGGCCGCTTTAGCGATGTCGTTGTATGTGACACCGATGAGCGATTTTGCATCGTCGCAAAAACGTGCAAAATCGCTAATCGGTGACTTGCCCCCCTATTCCCAATTATCGTTGCTGCTGCTTGGACGATGTAGTACCTCGTTCCTGCGGCATTACACATCGGTATGTGTGACACCGCAAGAACAAGGAACCTCACCTTACCTGCGGTCGCCGGCAATGCGGAAGAAAGGAGGTGGGCGGGATGTTACGTCCCGCTCATCTCCGCCTCTCCGCTTCTATTGGGCGCCCGCTTAGTGACGTCGTTGTGCCGCCCAACAAACCACCCCCTTAGAAAGGAGGCGGTTCGCCGGTCACAGCGACGTCGCTAGGCAGGTAAGTAGTGTGACGGGTCTGAGCGATGTTGTGCGCCACGGGCAGCGATTTGCCCATGACGCACAACCGATGGGGGCGGGTATGCACGCTAGTGATATCGGTAACGATATCGCAGCGTGTAAAGCGGCCTTAAGAGGCAGTCAAAATACTTACTACCACCTCCTGAAGACCCAGGAGGTCCAGGTGGTCCTTGAGGTCCAACACGACCATCTGCACCAGGAGTGCCTGGTATTGATATTCCTGGAGGGCCTTGATCTCCTTTCTGTCCTCTTTCTCCTGGAAAGCCAGGGTCGCCTGGAGGACCAGTGGCCGAGGTACCTAAAGAGAACACAAAAGACAATACGTTTTGTAGAACTAATAGATTTTAAAGGGGATGTCAAAAATAAATGAAAAATCAGCCAACAGGCATCTAAATAATTAAAAATTTGCTCATCCTTTTACTCTTTGCAGTTACAAAGGGTTCACTTAACCTTTTTGCAACTGTATGTATTTGTAATACTAAATTATTAGTTTTGTACATCTCTGTTTATATATATAAAAAAATGTTTTTCTTCTGGCCACGCAGCCTAATATCATAGCGTAAGGTTGATTCCTGAACTGTAGAGATAATAATGAGATGACTGCTCAGAAGGTATTATATGCAAGGATTCAATGAATACTAATTTGTGTGTGTGTATTGTAACATGGCGGCGGGTGTGTTCCATGAAAATGGTGTAAGCTTGGATATCTGCTTTAGCACTTGTAGTGCCACAAAGCTTGTTAGCACATTTCTGGGACAGGTCTTACGGATAGCCGGAGAGATGAGCGGGTCTGGCTATCCACATACCTCCGCCCATGGGAGTGTTTGACATATGGCTGAAAAGCCACATGATTTAAAAGGGTGTGAGACTGTTTGGCACATGGTCTGTATGTGGAGGTGTTATGAAACCTCCATGAATGAACCCATGAGTGTGCGTTTGATATACTGAACGGGGTCAGTGTGCAGAGGTAAGAAGACCTCTTGTGAAAAGTCTCTGCACTGGGACTTACTGGACTGACACTAAAGTGCCATTTTTGGGAACGTGTATATTGTGTTTGTGCAATGAACTGCGATTTATTTTCAATTCTGATGTCATGCTTTATGAGCTGCTAATAAAGCCGCCTGGACGTTTTATTCAAAGTGCGTCATGTCCCTACCTCGATGCAACTGAGACGCAAGCTGAGTGAGTACCCCCGTTAAACTATATATATATATATATATACATATATATATGTATATATATATATATATATATATATATATATATAAACTGTGTCTGCAATCAGTTGTGAGGACTGTTACTTGAGGTGCTGTTAATTTATTTTTTTCTAAAGCTGAATGCGCTGATGAACTTATCCTCTGCAGCCGAGGTAATTCTTGGTCTCCCTTTCTTGGGTGGTCCTGATGAAAGCCAATTTCATCATTTTTTTCTACTTTCTTTTGCAAACCTGTCTTAATCTTATTTTCAGATATATCTTATAGTGTGAAAAATACATTAATATAAAGGTTAGTTTTTTTTGCAAAAATTTAATACAGGTTTTCTCTAGGAGTCTCTTTTCTATGAAATGAGTGAAAACTCCAGAAGGAATCTGCCATGCTACTGTGCCATGTAGATATCACCACCGGAATGCCATTCATCGTTTTACTTTTCCAGAAACTAAACTGAGTTGTTAGTAGCTTCCAGAATGGCTGATGACAGCAGTCACAACCTCTAGTTCCCAATGGATCACTAATAACTGTTCTCATAGGGGAAGTACCGGTACTTAGCATTATCTGAGATAAACACTCATTAATTTTTAGGTATATGTTTTCATACTAGATATGGAACCATTTTCGGATTAATTTAACCTGTATGGTAAATTATACATTAATCTATCATAACCTCACCTGGTGATCCTGGAAGGCCGGGTGGACCTTGTAAACCTGGATAACCACGATCTCCTTTACTTCCAATTAATCCTGGAGGTCCAGTGTTTCCTTTTGGTCCATTTGTTGGGTCTGGCCCAGGAATTATCTGTGGAAAAAATAAATGGAGAATTTTAATTGGACCTGCTTAGCCGAAATGAGAAAAATTTTGAAATTTTCTTTTATCAGTAATAAAAAGTGAAGCTCCAATTTAGAGTCACTTTACATATGAGAATCTGGCTTGTCAGTTATCCTATAATAAGTATGTATTAGTGTATACCCTACAGCATCTTAGTTTGGGGCTCGTACACACAAACTTATTTTTAGTCCGACTGCTACCATAAACCAAAATAGATATTAAGGGAGATTAATTATTCATAAACCAAAGAAATTGTATTACCTTAAAACAACCATTTCATTCACATATATGCCACAAACAGAGTACACACATTAAAATAGTGATGAGAAGAAAGGTGGGAATCAATATCCTCTAATCCTCACCTTTCCTGTCATACAGGGGTCGGCGTCCTAAAGTTTATTGACGCCCCCCTTCCTCGTCGACTTGAGTCCTGTACTGACCCTCCACTCACACAAAAAGATATACCATGTGTCTAAGTAAAAGTGGGTAAGGTGAAACACCCAAGGTAAGACCCACAGGGATAGTGTGTGACACCAAATGATAAAGACACTTGAATTCTGTCAGTAATTGTCATAGAGTGTCTATGGGGCGGGTTATGACTCAGTCGACTGACAAGCAGAAAAACAATAAGACTATTGCTGCATTTTGTCCAGGATGCACCCTACGCGTTTCGCCCTCTTATCAAATCAATAGGGCTCATCAGGGGTATAGCGGCATAGATCCTTGACATTTATGTCACAGCTACAAACCATTAGTATTAGGAAGATACCAAGGAACTTATGCTGTTGAAAGTTCCTCCTCCGGGATCAAGACCAGGACATCAATTGTATCTGATACAGATGATTAGGGGTATATATCAACACGTCTGAGGACTTATCCAATGGTCCAGGCTCATTCACATGGGCATCTGATACAGATGATTAAGGGTATATATCAACACGTCTGAGGACTTATCCAATGGTCCAGGCTCATTCACATGTGCATTTGATACAGGTGATTAGGGGTATATATCAACACGTCTGAGGACTTTGTAGCAATATGTATATGCTGTATGTCCCCTAAGGGCCTCTAGGGGTCTCTCTTCTAGTATGTGTTCACAAGCAAGTGGGAACTCGCTGGTACTGCAGACAGAGTGCAGGCAGCAGGGAGAGATGCAATGGCTGACAATACCACCTAATAAAGAGCCTGAAGATCTCCACTAAGTGTGATTACTGAGAGACACAACAACAGAACATGGTGGCAGCTGGGCACAGAACCTTCATGTGACACCTGCAAATCCTCAGAGCTTGTGTGTGAGACTGGGACTGTACAGAACATCATTGCAACTGTGAGTACATATTTCCTGTCATTATACAAGATGGAGACTGGTCTGAAGCCCCCTCAGAAGCTGGTTGTCTCATCATATAATCTATCCCAGACATGGAGACACTGGAAAGAGGAGTTTACTCTGTATGTGGATCTGACAGTGGCCCCCAGTGATGACAAACGTAAAGTAAAGCTGTTTTATTACTTAATTGGGGAAAAAGGCAGAGAACTAGCCCAGACCTTACTGCCAGACACAGACCACCTCGTCCTAGCAGACATTGTGGAGGCATTTGATAAGCACTGTGACCCCAAGAGAAATGAGACTGGAGAGATACAAGTTTTTCACAAGACAGCAGGCGGATGGTGAAAATGTGGACAGATATGTGACAGAGCTGAGGACATTGGCTGCAACATGTGGCTTTGGGGAAATCAGGGATAGCCTCATAAGAGACAGAATTGTATGTGGCATTATGGACACTCGCCTCAGAGAACGTTTACTCAGAGACGAAGACCTTAGAGAGATGCATGCAAATCTGCAGGGCTGCAGAGCTGACAAAGCACAGCCTGAAGATGATGGCAGGCACCAGTGAGAATAATGATGATGATGAGGTACATGCAGTATCTATGAAAGGAAAGACAAGACCAAGCTCCCCTATAAGCACGATCCACTGCAAATATTGTGGTAAGAGACATGAGAGAGACAAGACCAAGTGTGCAGCATATGGCGAAACCTGCAGGTTATGTGGCAAGAAGAATCATTTCTCAGCTGTCTGCAGGCTGGGAACAGGCAAACAGCATAGACAGGTCCACACTGTGACACCAGACACTGACCGTGCAGAGGACATTACATGGCTACAGCTGCAACCTGCAACAGAGAATGTCAATGTACTCAGGCAGCCAGTAGTCAAGGATGCCAAGCAGCTCTATGCAACCTTCCTGTTGGATGAGAAGCCCATTAGATTTCAGCTGGATTGTGGAGCAAGCTGTAATGTAATTCCAAGTGCTCTGCTGAACAAACAGGTTTCCATTGAGCCAACGGACAAGGTACTGGTGATGTACAACAAAAGTGTTCTGAAACCTATGGTGACATGTAAGCTCAAAATACGGAACCCATGTAACAGGAAAAGTTACAGAGCTGAATTTACCATGCTGCATGGTGGGAACCATGTACCATTACTGGGAGTAAAAGCAGTGCAGGCAATGGACTTAATAAAAGTACAGTCGCAGAACATTACGTCTGTTGAAGTTTCCCAGGATATACCAAATCCCAAACTAAATGCAGAGCGCAATTTGGACTTTCAAAAAATAAAAATGGAGTATGCTGATTTATTTGAAGGTGATGGGTGTTTTGAAGGTAAATACAGGCTAGAAATTGATAAAACCGTGCAGCCTTTCAGATTACCTACAAGAAGGGTGCCTGTAGCTTTAATGCAACCACTGAAAGTAGAGCTACAAGATTTACAGAAAAGAGGCATGATAGCACCAGTCCAGAAGAGCACAGATTGGATCAGCAGTTTGGTCATAGTGCAGAAACCATCAGGCAAGTTAAGAATATGCATTGATCCGAAGCCACTCAACAAGGCACTGAAAAGAAATCATTACCCGATGCCAACATTGGACGATGTTTTCCCAGATCTATCAAAGGCTAAAATATTTTCTGTATGTGATGTCAAAAATGGATTCTGGCATGTGGAACTGACTGAAGAATCAAGTTTATTGACATTTTCTTCACCATTTGGACGCTATAAATGGCTGAGACTGCCCATGGGACTAAAACCTGCTCCGGAGATGTTCCAGCAGAAATTGATGCAGGCTTTGGAAGGACTTCCTGGAGTAAAAACAATAGCAGATGATATCCTTATAGTGGGAGAAGGCGAAGATATGGAATCTGCAATCAAGGATCATGATCAGAAGATGATACAATTTTTGGACCGATGTAGAGCAAAACAAATAAAGCTGAACGTGGACAAATTCAAACTGAAAATGACAGAAGTTGCATATATTGGACATCTTCTGACCTCAAATGGTGTAAAAGTGGATCCAGAAAAGGTGAGAGCAATTCAAGATTTGCCAACCCCAACTGATGTGTGTGGAGTACAACGATTTCTGGGCATGGTAAATTATCTCTCCAAGTTTTGCAAGCATCTGTCAGATATGTGTGAGCCACTGAGACAGCTAACCCACAAAGATGTGCTCTGGGAATGGACAGAAAACCAGGAAACTGCTTTCCAGTCAGTAAAGAAGGCTATTACAGATGCAGCAACCCTGAAGTATTTTGACCCAGATCGAGAAGTGGTGGTACAATGTGATGCTTCAGAAAAAGGCCTTGGAGCTACACTAATGCAGAACAAACAGCCAATCACGTTTGCAAGCAGAGCCCTAACAACAACAGAGCAGGGATATGCTCAGATTGAGAAGCAGTTACTGGCTGTGGTATTTGGGATGGAGAAGTTTCACCAGTACACCTATGGTCGACGAGTAACAGTGCAGTCTGATCACAAGCCATTGGAGAGCATTACAAAGAAACCACTACTAAATGCCCCAAAGAGACTACAGCGCATGCTGTTACGACTTCAGAAATACGATTTTGACATCTGTTACTGTCCAGGAAGAGACTTACTGATTGCAGATACTCTAAGCAGAGCATACCTACTTGTCACAAATGATGAGGAGAATGAAATTGAAACCATCAATATGTGTGACTATCTGGCGGTGTCAAAAGACAAGTTTAAGCAAATACAGACTTGTACAGAGAAGGATAAAATACTCCAGATCTTAAAGACTGTCATCTTGCAGGGCTGGCCAAAATACAAGCAGCATGCGCCTAGGGAAGTTTCTCCATTCTTCCACATAAGAGATGAACTGTCAGTGCAGCAAGGAATCATCTTTAAAGGAGACAGAGCTGTTATACCAGAAGCACTCAGGAGAGACATACTGGAAACACTGCACTCTTCGCACTTAGGCAGGGAAGGATGTCTACGGCGAGCAAGAGAATGTATTTATTGGCCAGGAATGAATGACCACATTAAAAACTATATAGCACAATGTGAAATATGTGCATCCTGCAGTGATAAGTGTCGCGCTTCCCGGTCCCCGTGCCCCGTGATGGTCACTTGCGGATTCTTCTCCAAGAGCTTCTCGGCACCCGAACGCAACTACACCATCGGGGATCGGGAGCTACTGGCCATCAAGCTGGCCTTGGAGGAATGGCGCTACCTCTTGGAGGGAGCAGTATACCCTGTGATCATCTACAAGGGGCCACAAGAATCTGGAGTACCTGCGGTTAGCCCAAAGACTGAACCCGCGACAAGCCCGCTGGTCCTTGTTTTTTGCTCGATTTGATTTCCAACTCCATTTTCGGCCCACGGATAAGAACGTGCGGGCAGACGCTTTGTCCAGGTCCTTCGTGCCCGTAGAGCTGGAGGAGGAGACGTTCCAGCCCATCATCAGCCCCAGTAAAGTCATTCCGGTGGCTCCTGTCGCTCTGACTCAGATACCCCCTGGGAAAACCTATGTCTCAGATACTGACAGACAGAGAGTCCTGCAATGGGGCCATGCCTCGAAGATCGCCGGCCATGCTGGTCAGAAGAAGACTTGGAGTACGATTGTCCGTCACTATTGGTGGCCGTCTGTGAGGCAAATCCCGGGATATGAAGATGAATTATGACTCCAGTCATAATCCCTCATCACTCCCTGGCAGTGCCCCCTCCCTTCTTGTTCTCAGTGTTCCACTCACACCTCCATGGCCATGTCCTGTGATATGGAGATGAGGTGGTGTGGGAACAATGGACACAGGATGACTCCCTGCCGTCACCCTGTAACAAGAGTTGTATCTCATTAGCAAGGCTATGGAACTAGCTAGACAGAACGACTCCAGTAAAAAATGGTTCATATCTCGCAAGCCATATTTCCGATAAATATGGCAACCATAAAAATGGTGTCTCCGCATGTGGACGATGCCGGCACCCCCTTTTTATGGGAGCAGGACATTGGGAAATGCCCCAGGCGTGATATCAGCCAATGGGGAACTGGCAGACAGGTCATGAGTCCCCTCGTTCTGTAGCTAAATTCATAACTGTCACAATGAGAGCATTGGCGTCCGCCTACGACGCTCCCAGGCAAAGTTATGGCCAATATCCCCTTTGCTGGATAATTCTGATCCATGCAGGGGGAGTGGCAGTGCTTCCCTGTGAGGTCACTAAGGTAGGAGGGGACCTGGATCTGCCCAGGTTGATAACCCTACTTCGGCCATTTTCCAGCGTTCTTTCGCTGGGGGCACGTGTAGGAAACATCTGTGGGAAGGATCCTAGAAACCTGGGTACAGCGCCCCCCTGTGGCCAGACGCAACAAGGTAACTGCTGGAACTGTGTATGCCTGTTTGTAACCCATGCTTTGATTGTAACTGTACTCTGACATATGTATATTCTGTAGATTCCCTATTGTATATATTGTAGTTTCTAGTGTGCTTTAGGCTGATTAAATTATATAATTAATCTTGGGCTGTTCTGTTATCTCGATCTTGAATCCCACGTCTGTGTGTTCGGCTAATAGTTACCGTGAAGCGGTTGGTGGCAGCGAGTTGTGCCAAGGATTATTGTGGGGAGGCCAGTGAGATTCGGGAAGATATTATATATTCCGCCCGCGGAGGTCGGGGGAATATATACCCTACTCTCACCGGGGACCCTTCAATAATCGGCATAAGTAGTATAGCGGCCTCCTTGCTTATTGTCGGGCAATTCCATAATTGGCCTGACTATAAGAGGGGCGCTAGAGAGCGCGTCACGTGCTCTGTCTGTCGGTCGGGAGGTATAAAGGAGGGGTGACCCCACTTGTTACCCCCCGATTGTGACGTACTGGTAGCCAGCGCGGGGGATTTCTGAGTGACCCCCCCGGTGGTTTGTGACATATTGGTGGCATAGCGGTGGGATCGAGATAATAGTGTGTGTGAGTGTGAGACCCATACTCCCAGACACTAAAGACTGCCTGCAGCAGCTGTGGCTGCTGGGGTCTTCAGACTAGCTCAACACTAGAGTGTCAGAGTGCAGATACTGTAAGGTGTGTGGAGGCATCAGGTGTCAGTTCTGTGTCAGTGACCAAAAGTCTGCAAGAATGGCTGATGGCACCAGGAGCAGAGCTAGGCAACTGGCCAATGCTAAAGCAGGAGCCGAAGAGAGGGAGGACGGTGCTGTGGACAGTAATGAGGAGGTTGTCCACGAGCCCTCCAGGAGCTCGACGCCAGAAAACCGTTCTGCCGAGGACATTGCGCAACCTGGCACTGCTGGACAAGATGAGGAGGAGCTCACCCAAGGTTCCTCAACGAGCCAGATGCCAGCCCTCCGCTCTGAAAGGGACAGTGAATCACCAGGCTCCGCAGCGTGCCGCAGATCACCACGTGCCATTCCACCGAGCCTGGGAGGCTCGGATAGCCTTCTTCAAATGGCTATGGCCCTTCTCCAGGCTGGAGACCAGAAGGGCTACAAGGAACTCCTGGCAGAGCGCAGGGCAGAGCGGCACGCAGAGCGTGAGGCTGCGGAGCGAGAGCGGCAGGCAGCGCGTGAAGAGCGAGAGCGACAGGCAGACCGTGACTACCAGCTGCAGCTAGCTCAGCTCCGGCCCTCATCAGCCACATGTGACCTTCAAAACACCAAACTTCCAAAGGTCCGTGTTGAGGACTTCCCAGTGCTGGAGAAGGATGGAGACTTGGACTCTTTCCTGACTGCTTTTGAACGGACTTGCTTGCAGCACCATCTGAACAAGGACCAGTGGGCCAAATACCTGACCCCCCGTTTAAGCGGTAAGGCCCTGGATGTCCTTGGGGACTTGCCTGCTGAGGCAGATCAGGGCTACGACACCATCAAGCGGGCCCTGATCCAACAGTACAACCTCACTCCAGAGTCCTACCGCAAGAAGTTCCGGAGCCTACAGAAGGGACCAAAGGACTCCTGGGCTGACCACCGGCGGGCACTTGCCCGAGCTGCCGACCACTGGACCCAAGGCCTGCAGCTTTCCACCGGACCGGAGATCCTGGACTTGTTCATCACGGAGCAACTCTTGTGGAACTGCCCTGAGGATCTCCGCCAGTTCATCCGAGACCAGAAGCCAAAGGGGTCCACGGCTACAGCTGCCCTTGCCGATGACTACACCAACAACCGGGCCCCTGAGGCCAGGAGAGCGGCCACCAGCAGCACCTGGAGAGGGGGTAAGATGAATTCTGCGACTGCCCCACCTGCCCCTAGACTGCAGGGGGTGTCCCCCTCAACTCCCCTCTCCAGGCCCGTGGCGGAACCAAGACGGTGCCACCAGTGCAACCTACCTGGACACTTCAAGGCCATGTGCCCTCAGCGTCCCAAGGCCCCGGCTCCGTCCCCGTCCCAAGGGCCGCCCAAGGTGTATTGTGTGGGTGGGGGTGGTGGTAGGTCCCTGGACAGCTTCCAACCTGTCACCGTCGGCCGGTCTGTGACCATGGGACTGCGAGACAGCGCCTCGGAGGTGACTCTGGTGCGGCCTGAGATGGTGTCCCCCCAAGACTTGATCCCTGGAAAAACCCTCGCTGTCTCCGGGATTGGAGGCATTGACCCGGCGCTGCCTGTTGCTGACATTTATGTGGACTGGGGCGCAGGGCGAGGGGTGAGGGAGGTGGGGGTAACTGATCGGATCCCCGCAAACGTGCTACTTGGGACAGATTTGGGGCAGATAACCTCCCAGTTTGGGCCCCAACCAAGGGCTGAACCTTCAGCCCGTACTGACATGACTCCTAACAATGTTAATGTGTTATCTATGAATGATGTAAGGGAGGAGGGAGTGAACTCTGATATTTCTGCTTGCATAGACACCATAGACACACACACAGCTGCAGCTGTGACAGGGGAGGGGGTCAGAGAAAGGTGTGACAATGCCTCTACAAGTAACCAGCCTGTGAGCTGGGATCTGTTGCCCTCTGCAGGGATAAGCAGAGAGCAGGGTGCTGCAGGGGGAGGACCAGTGTGTGGGGTGGGGGCTACCACAGCAAATGTGGGGTCCCCAGAGATTTCACAGCGGGGTTCTGTTGCTGCAGGAGGGGAACAGGCAGGTGAGATTGGGGCCGGTCCAGGAGCGGAAGTGCTCCCAGGTAAGATCTCGGTGCATGGTTCCCCCACAACCGGGGTGTCAGGAAGCCAGGTAGGTCTGCCTGAACCGGCGACTTGGTCAGGAACGGAGGAGGAGCAGGCACGACCCACGGTCGCAGCGGCTGTGGCCGCTGTCACCCGCAGTGGGAGTGCTGGGAGCCAAGGGGCCTCCCGGAGGTCCGATAGCTCTTCCCCTTCTGACCAAGTGGCAGCCGAGTCAGGTGGAGGCCAGGACACAGGTCCCGGGGTACTGACTGAAGATGTGACAGTCTCGTCGATTCTGGCCACATCTAGTCAGGGGTTTCAGGCAGCGTTAGAAGCTGACGACAGCCTGAAAGCTCTTAAGGAGCAGGCGGCACAGCCTCCCTCGGACTCGGACCCGGAGCGAGTGGTCTGGGACCAAGGACGGCTGTACCGGGCCACGGTCCAGCAGGGTTCACCGGAGGCGTGGCCCAGGGACCGACAGTTGGTGGTACCCTATCCGTTCCGGACGGAGTTGTTGCGGATCGCACATGAGATTCCGATGGCCGGACACCTAGGGATCGCTAAGACCAAGGCCAGGTTAAACCAGCGTTTCTACTGGCCAAAAATGGGGGCCGATGTGGCTGCCTACTGCCGTTCGTGTGAAACCTGTCAGAGAGTGGGGAAGGCGGGGCCACGCCCCAAAGCCCCACTAGTATCTCTGCCAATCATCGATGAGCCTTTCAGGAGGGTGGCTGTGGATCTGGTCGGCCCGCTGGCCATCCCCAGCAGCTCCGGGAAACGCTTCATACTGACGGTAGTGGACTATGCCACCCGGTACCCAGAAGCAGTGGCCTTGTCGTCCATTCGGGCTGACAAGGTGGCCACCGCATTGCTGGAGATTTTCTCCCGAGTGGGTTTTCCCCAGGAAATGCTCACTGACCGGGGGACCCAATTCATGTCCCAGCTGATGGAGGCCCTCTGTAAGGAAGTCCAGGTGCGACATCTGGTGGCCAGCCCGTACCATCCACAGACTAATGGCCTGTGCGAGCGGTTCAATGGCACCTTAAAGCAGATGCTTAAGATGTTGGTCGACTCCCATGGGCGTGACTGGGAGCGGTATCTCCCACACCTGTTATTTGCTTACCGGGAGGTTCCACAGGCCTCAACAGGATTCTCACCGTTTGAGCTCCTGTACGGGCGACGTGTGCGGGGCCCCCTGGCTCTGGTGAAAGAGGCTTGGGAAGGGGATTTGGCCACCCCTGGAGTGTCGGTTATCGAGTATGTCATGCGCTTCCGGGACAAAATGCAGGCCTTGACGCAACTGGTACACGACAATATGGCTCAAGCCCAGGCCGATCAGAAGCGTTGGTACGACCAGAACGCTTGTGAGAGGACCTACCAAGTGGGTCAAAAGGTGTGGGTACTGGTCCCCGTACCACAGGACAAGCTTCAGGCAGCCTGGGAAGGCCCATACCTCGTGTACCAGCAGCTCAACCCTGTGACGTACCTGGTCACCCTGGACCCTGCCCGTGGAAGGCGGAAGCCCTTCCATGTGAACATGATGAAGGCACATCATGAGCGGGAGGCATGTGCGCTCCCCGTGTGCAACCTGCCCGAGGAGGGAGAAGCGGAAACCCTCTTGGATATGCTAGCCCAGGTTAGGGCAGGCGGATCCATTGAGGATGTGGAGGTTGGCCACCAGCTCTTGGAGGACCAACGGTCCCAGCTGTGGGCCACCCTACACCCCTTCCGGGGGTTGTTTACCAACCAGCCCGGAAGGACTGACTTGGCTGTCCATCACGTGGACACTGGGGATCATCCCCCGATCCGGCGTTCAGCATATCGGGTCTCCCTGGAGGTGCAGCAACACATGCGCCAGGAGATTGACGAGATGCTGAAGCTGGGGGTGATCCAGGCATCCAACAGCGCTTGGGCCTCGCCTGTAGTCCTCGTCCCTAAGAAGGACCGAACCACTCGGTTCTGCGTGGACTACAGGGGGCTCAATGCGGTCACGGTCGCCGATGCGTACCCAATGCCACGCATCGATGACCTGCTCGATCAGTTGGCCGGGGCTCAGTACCTGACCATCATGGATCTGAGCCGGGGATATTGGCAGATCCCCCTGACTCGCAAGGCCAGGGAACGCTCTGCCTTTATTACCCCATTTGGACTGTACGAGTCCACGGTGATGCCATTCGGGATGAGGAATGCCCCTGCCACTTTCCAGCGGATGGTCAACACCCTGCTCAAGGGACTTGAAGGGTACGCGGCCGCGTACCTGGATGACATTGCCATCTTCAGTCCCACCTGGGAGGACCACCTAGAGCATCTAGCACAGGTGCTCAGGCGGATCCACCGGGCAGGTTTGACCATCAAGCCGGGAAAGTGTCAGCTGGCCATGAGCGAGGTCCAGTACCTCGGTCACCGGGTAGGTGGGAGAACACTGAAGCCCGAGCCTGAGAAAGTGGAGGCCATCGCATCCTGGCCCACCCCCAGGACCAAGAAGCAGGTGATGTCCTTCTTGGGGACCGCTGGGTACTATAGGAGGTTTGTTCCATGCTATAGTAGCCTGGCAAAGCCCTTGACGGACCTCACCAAGAAGAAGCTGCCCTCTGCAGTCGATTGGACAATGGACTGCGAGACAGCCTTCCGGGCCCTAAAGGACGCCCTGTCCAGCCCGCCCGTGCTACAGGCAGCCGACTTCACGCGGCCGTTTGTAGTACAGACCGACGCCAGTGACTTCGGCCTCGGTGCGGTGCTCAGCCAGGTGGACTCTGCGAGCCAAGAGCACCCAGTCTTGTACCTGAGCAGGAAGCTGTTACCAAGGGAAGTTGCCTATTCCACGATGGAGAAGGAGTGCCTGGCCATAGTGTGGGCCCTGCAGCGTCTGCAACCCTATCTATACGGGCGCCACTTCATCGTGGAGACGGACCACAATCCCCTCAGCTGGTTGCACACCGTCTCTGGGACGAATGGGCGATTGTTGCGATGGAGCCTTGCGCTCCAGCAATACAACTTCACCATTCGCCACAAAAGGGGCCGTGACCACGGTAACGCAGACGGGCTGTCCCGACAAGGAGAGGTCGCGGACGGGCGCACGGGGGAACACCGGAGTGTGCTGCCCCCTAGCGCCCTCAAAAGGGGGGAGGTGTGAGGCAAATCCCGGGATATGAAGATGAATTATGACTCCAGTCATAATCCCTCATCACTCCCTGGCAGTGCCCCCTCCCTTCTTGTTCTCAGTGTTCCACTCACACCTCCATGGCCATGTCCTGTGATATGGAGATGAGGTGGTGTGGGAACAATGGACACAGGATGACTCCCTGCCGTCACCCTGTAACAAGAGTTGTATCTCATTAGCAAGGCTATGGAACTAGCTAGACAGAACGACTCCAGTAAAAAATGGTTCATATCTCGCAAGCCATATTTCCGATAAATATGGCAACCATAAAAATGGTGTCTCCGCATCTGGACGATGCCGGCACCCCCTTTTTATGGGAGCAGGACATTGGGAAATGCCCCAGGCGTGATATCAGCCAATGGGGAACTGGCAGACAGGTCATGAGTCCCCTCGTTCTGTAGCTAAATTCATAACTGTCACAATGAGAGCATTGGCGTCCGCCTACGACGCTCCCAGGCAAAGTTATGGCCAATATCCCCTTTGCTGGATAATTCTGATCCATGCAGGGGGAGTGGCAGTGCTTCCCTGTGAGGTCACTAAGGTAGGAGGGGACCTGGATCTGCCCAGGTTGATAACCCTACTTCGGCCATTTTCCAGCGTTCTTTCGCTGGGGGCACGTGTAGGAAACATCTGTGGGAAGGATCCTAGAAACCTGGGTACAGCGCCCCCCTGTGGCCAGACGCAACAAGGTAACTGCTGGAACTGTGTATGCCTGTTTGTAACCCATGCTTTGATTGTAACTGTACTCTGACATATGTATATTCTGTAGATTCCCTATTGTATATATTGTAGTTTCTAGTGTGCTTTAGGCTGATTAAATTATATAATTAATCTTGGGCTGTTCTGTTATCTCGATCTTGAATCCCACGTCTGTGTGTTCGGCTAATAGTTACCGTGAAGCGGTTGGTGGCAGCGAGTTGTGCCAAGGATTATTGTGGGGAGGCCAGTGAGATTCGGGAAGATATTATATATTCCGCCCGCGGAGGTCGGGGGAATATATACCCTACTCTCACCGGGGACCCTTCAATAATCGGCATAAGTAGTATAGCGGCCTCCTTGCTTATTGTCGGGCAATTCCATAATTGGCCTGACTATAAGAGGGGCGCTAGAGAGCGCGTCACGTGCTCTGTCTGTCGGTCGGGAGGTATAAAGGAGGGGTGACCCCACTTGTTACCCCCCGATTGTGACGTACTGGTAGCCAGCGCGGGGGATTTCTGAGTGACCCCCCCGGTGGTTTGTGACACCGTCCCTCCGTAAAGACGTCGCAACCTTCATCTCAGCCTGTCCATCCTGTGCCCGGAACAAGACACCCAAGCACCTACCATATGGACGTCTTCTGCCTCTGCCCATTCCTTCCGTTCCGTGGCAACATATTGCAATGGACGTCATATGGGTTGTGGTGGACCGTTTCTCAAAGATGGCTCACTTCGTTCCCATGGCCGGGCTGCCCTCTGCCCAGGAGCTAGCTGACTCCTTCATACAACACATATTCCGATTGCATGGCTTTCCCGCACACATTGTGTCCGACAGTGGAACTCAGTTTACCTCGCGCTTCTGGAGGGCTCTCTGCAAACATCTGGGAGTATCCTTGGACTTTTCTTCGGCCTACCATCCTCAGTCGAATGGCCAAGTGGAACGTGTCAATCAGATCCTGACCTCCTTCCTGCGCCACTACGTCAACATCCATCATGACGATTGGTCCACGCTCCTACCTTGGGCTGAATTCTCCCACAACCAACACATCAGCGAGTCCACCTCCAGCTCTCCCTTCCAGGTCGTTTACGGACTTCAGCCTTCTGTCCCGTTGCCAGTATCCTCGGCTTCCGATGTCCCCGCAGCAGATGCTCTGGTCCAGGACTTCTCAGCTATATGGAACTCTGTCAAGTCTTCCCTAGAACGTGCTTCTTTGCGGATGAAGAGACATGCGGACAAGAGGCGCCTGGATCCCCCGTGTTTCTCCCCAGGTGATCTGGTCTGGCTTGCATCCAAATATGTCCGATTAAAGTTACCATCATACAAGTTGGGTCCTCGTTACATTGGGCCGTTTAAAGTCATCAGCAAGATTAATGCAGTCTCCTACAAGCTGCAACTCCCGGCCACGATGCGGATACCCAACTCCTTCCATGTCTCCTTGCTCAAGCCTGTCGTCCTTGGTCCCTTCTCCGCTGATGCCAGTCCTGCTCCTCCTCCCATCGCTGACGATGACATCTATGCGGTAAGGGATATCGTGGCCATGAAGACCGTGCGAGGTCGGCAATACTTCCTGGTGGACTGGGCGGGTTATGGTCCCGAGGATAGGTCCTGGGAGCCCCGGGAGAATGTTGGCACTCCTCTGATTCGTGCTTTCCTGTCCCGGTTGCGGGGAGGGGGGCGTGGGGGAGGGGGTACTGTCGCGCTTCCCGGTCCCCGTGCACCGCTCTCCGTGGCCCGCTCCCCGCTTTCCGGCTGCGTCCCCGGCTCACCACTCCGGTCCCGGCCTCCTCTTCCTCGCCTGCGCCCTCCATGCGTCCAGCTCCCCGCTCCCGGCGCTCCTCTGCAACGTGGGACACTCAGCCGGGCACCCCTGCTTCCTCTGCACCGCTCCCTGGACTGGCTTCTGGCACACGGGCCTCGCGCATGCGCATTAGGGCGCGCGCGCGGTCATTGACCCTTTCTTAAAGGGCCAGCACCTAGAAACAGGAAATTGCATAGACAGGTACAGGGTATATTAGGATTCTCTTTCCTGGTGGGCGGGGCCTGTTCTACGTGTTTAGTAAGCTAGGAGTTCAGGTCCCCGTATTGCTGTGTCCTGTATTAACCCCTGTCTGTCTCGCAGAGCCTGTCCTGTCACGCCAGCCGCTCCGAACCACTTCCGTGCCAGTACCCTGACGGTGACTTCGGCGGATGTTCCACCACCTCTGCAGCTCCGCCAGTCTCCAGTCCCTGGCTCCGTTTGGTGACCCGTCCCATCGCTCAGCAGGTTCCGGATCCCGCCTGACCCTACAACCCGGCCTCGGACCCTGAGCCTCGTCACCCGGACTACCGTCTAGAATTTCGTGTTCTCAGCGCCATCTACCTTCCAGCTTTTCTACGGACTGTCTTGCTACCAATAGTGCTTCGGCTGCCGTGCATCAAGACCCTCTGGCGGGGTGACCGGCCTGGCTGCCTCCCCAAGGGAACCCGGTGTACGGTCCAGTGTTTCCACCACCCGGACGTAACAATAAGCAACAAAAGGAGACATTGCAACCTCATGAAATTCCACAGAGGCCTTGGTCAAAAGTTGGAACAGATGTGTTCACATGGAATGACAAAGAATACCTGATTACAGTGGACTATTTATCTAACTTTTGGGAGATTGATTTGTTACAGGACACAAGGGCGAGAACAGTGATTAAAAAACTCAAGGCCCATTTTGCCAGGTATGGCATTCCAGATATCGTGTTCTCTGACAATGCTGCTCAGTTTACTTCAGAAGAGTTTAAAACTTTCAGCAAGAGATGGGACTTTGAACACCAGACGTCTTCTCCAAGATATCCACAGAGTAATGGCAAAGCAGAGTCCGCAGTAAAAACGGCCAAAAGACTCCTTAAAAAAGCAAACAGGCAGGTACTGATGTATATCTGTCTATACTGGATCATAGAAACACACCCACCCAAGGCATAGACAGCAGTCCGGCACAGAGGCTCATGAGTAGACGTACAAAGACACTCATACCAACCGCTAATCATCTGTTAAAGCCAAAGTTGGTGGGAAACATCAAAGCTCAACTAAAGAAAAATCAAGATAGGCAAGCTTTCTATTACAATAAATCTGCAAAGGATCTGCCAGATCTCCAAAGGAATGACAACATACGGCTGCAGCCAAGCAGCAAATACGACAAACACTGGCAAAAGGGCAAAGGTTGTCCAGAAACTAGGACCTCGGTCCTACGAAATTGTAACAGAAGACGGAAGAAGCCTAAGGAGAAATAGGAGATATTTGAAGAAAACACAAGAACAAGATGATTCATGGCCTTTTGAACAATATCCTGATACCCAAGATAACGAGGCAGCAAGTCCAAGCCAAGTACCAACAGTGCCTGCTGACCATCAGGGTGAGACTGTTAACCAGAGACAGGCAATATCAGAAGGCATATTACCAGAATCAGAACAACTACCAGAGATGGACAGTGACTCTTCTTATGTTACTAGGGCCGGCAGAATGATCAGAAAGCCTGCGCACCTCAAGGATTATATCTAACTGTATATATTGTAATTCTCTTTTACTTGGTCAGATTAACTTGTGTTTATTAAGTTTGATTGTTATTCTTGTTTAAAGAGAAAGGATGTAGCAATATGTATATGCTTTATGTCCCCTAGGGGCCTCTAGGGTCTCTCTTCTTGTATGTGTACACAAGCAAGTGGGAACTCGCAGGTACTGCAGACAGAGTGCAGGCAGCAGGGAGAGATGTAATGGCTGACAATACCACCTAATAAAGAGCCTGAAGATCTGCACAAATTGTGATTACTGAGAGACACAGCAAACAGAACAGACTTATCCAATGGTCCAGGCTCATTCACATGTGCATCTGATACAGGTGATTAGGTATATATATATCAACAAGTCTGAGGACTTATCCAATAGTCCAGGTTCATTCACGTGTATATCAATAAGGTCCATCCACAGGAGACAATACCCCCTATAGTAAATCCTGATCCCGACAGGCCAGTTATTGATGAGAAAAACACCTCTGATCAATCAGTGTACCTGTTACGGTTGCTGCGAGCACTGGAGACTATGTCCAGAGTTTTTGCTACTGCACATGTGCGAGCGCTGGAGACTAAGTCCAGATTTCTTGCTACTGCACATGTGCGAGCGCTGGAGACTAAGTCCAGATTTCTTGCTACTGCACATGTGCGAGCGCCGGAGACTAAGTCCAATCTTGGAGCCATTGCACATGTGCGGGTGACATCATCGCTGACACGAGGTCACATGTCTCGGACACCTTCTATGCCGATTGGTCGCTGGTCATGTGCTTGTGACGCCTTGCTCGGTGATAGGCCAGCATGACGTCACTCCTGTCGTTCTGGCAGCGGATTGGCTCTGGTGTCCTCCATCTTGGATGAGGCACAGAGTCTATATAAGACCCTGACACACGCCGCATGGTGCTCAGTCCTCTTGGTTCATGCATATGAGTAGACGCTCTGTGCGCGTTCCTCTAGGCATTCCTCTGTCTATGCTAGGTGAGCTCTACCGGCAGGGTAGCGTTCTTATACCTTACAGCTTCGGCTGCTGTCCGTATCCTTACTTCTTAGGGGAGCGGACATAGGCAGGTGCCTGAGGCACATGGTCTGGCTGGGCCTTGTGATTCTACTCGTAGGTGGACGTTGCCGCTAGGGTAACGTTCCTTATACTGCGTCTGGCAGTTGTTCGTATCCTCGCACACTAGGGGAGCGAACAGAGGTAGGAGCTTTGTGCGGCTTACGCTGCTGTTCGTCTCTTTTGCACCACTAGAAGAGCGGACCTAGGCAGGTGCCATATCTAGTGGTTCGTGTCCTCGCACACTAGTGGAGCGAACGCAGGTAGGAGCTTTGTGCGGCTTACGCTGCTGTTCGTCTCTTTTGCACCACTAGAAGAGCGGACCTAGGTAGGTGCCATTTCGCACACATTGCCTTTGTCTCTGTGATTATTAACAGAGATCATTCCACACACCCTCCAAGTAAGGGAGGAATTGCTTTACTTACTTATTATATCCTTCTGTGAGTTAACAGAGGTATTGCACTCTGCCATAGTCTGCAGCAAAGTCTTTGCACGGTGGACCCTGACTGTCTGATACTCCTTTCAGTTATTATCAGACAGCCCCCCGTAACAGTACCCTAGGTAACGATATGTATCCAGTGCGGGTGACAACTGCCTGGACCATTGGATAAGTCCTCAGACGTGTTGATATATACCCCTAATCATCTGTATCAGGTACAATTGATGTCCTGGTCTTGATCCCGGAGGAGGAACTTTCAACAGCATAAGTTCCTTGGTATCTTCCCAATACTAATGGTTTGTAGCTGTGACATAAATGTCAAGGATCTATGCCGCTATACCCCTGATGAGCCCTATTGATTTGATAAGAGGGCGAAACGCGTAGGGTGCATCCTGGACAAAATGCAGCAATAGGCTTTATTGTTTTTCTGATTGACAGTCGACTGAGTCATAACCCGCCCCATAGACACTCTGACATTTACTGACAGAAATCAAGTGTCTTTATCATTTGGTGTCACACACTATCCCTGTGGGTCTTACCTTGGGTGTCTCACCTTACCCACTTTTACTTAGACACATGGTATATCTTTTAGTGTGAGTGGAGGGTCAGTACAGAACTCAAGTCGACGAGGAAGGGGGGCGTTAATAAACTTTAGGACACTGACCCCTGTATGACAGGAAAGGTGAGGATTAGAGGATATTGATTCCCACCTTTCTTCTCATCACTATTTTAATGTGTGTACTCTGTTTGTGGCATATATGTGAATGAAATGGTTGTTTTAAGGTAGTCCGACTGCTACCCATTTAAAAAACGTATCGCACTCAGACCAATGTTATGCAAGAGGCAGTGCAGATGAACGATTTTTTCACCGGACCCAGCAAGCATCTTTTTTCTCCAAGAATCAGAGGAAACTTACCCACAGAAAAATCATCCGAGTGTGGTCCAATTTTCAAGGACTTGACATACAGGGGAAGGTGGAAAAACTTTTTTTCTCTCCAACGCTGTGAAAAACTGACCACCCCCACACCCCTTCAAACTCAGATCAGAGTCTGATTAGCATAATTACAGTCATATGAAAAAGTTTGGGCACCCCTATTAATGTTAACCTTTTTTCTTTATAACAATTTGGGTTTTTGCAACAGCTATTTCAGTTTCATATATCTAATAACTGATGGACTCAGTAATATTTATGGATTGAAATGAGGTTTATTGTACTAACAGAAAATATGCAATCCGCATTTAAACAAAATTTGACCGATGCAAAAGTATGGGCACCCTTATCAATTTCTTGATTTGAACACTCTTAACTACTTTTTACTGACTTACTAAAGCACTAAATTGGTTTTGTAAGCTCATTGAGCTTTGAACTTCATAGGCAGGTGTATCCAATCATGAGAAAAGGTATTTAAGGTGGCCACTTGCAAGTTGTTCTCCTATTTGAATCTTCTATGAAGAGTGGCATCATGGGCTCCTCAAAAGAACTCTCAAATGATCTGAAAACAAAGATTATTCAACATAGT
This sequence comes from Anomaloglossus baeobatrachus, assembly GCF_048569485.1. Classification (NCBI taxonomy): domain Eukaryota; kingdom Metazoa; phylum Chordata; class Amphibia; order Anura; family Aromobatidae; genus Anomaloglossus; species Anomaloglossus baeobatrachus. The sequence goes on along the minus strand of NC_134361.1, from coordinate 109,883,030 downwards.
TGTTCAGGGGAAGGATACAAAAAGTTGTCTCAGAGATTTAAACTGTCAGTTTCCACTGTGAGGAACATAGTAAGGAAATGGAAGAACACAGGTACAGTTCTTGTTAAGCCCAGAAGCGGCAGGCCAAGAAAAATATCAGAAAGGCAGAGAAGAAGAATGGTGAGAACAGTCAAGGACAATCCACAGACCACCTCCAAAGACCTGCAGCTTCATCTTGCTGCAGATGGTGTCAATGTGCATCGGTCAACAATACAGCGGACGTTGCACAAGGAGAAGCTGTATGGGAGAGTGATGCAAAAGAAGACTGTGAGGTAAATCCGGAGATATGACGATAAATCATGATATTCAAGTTATGTCAGGAAGCCCTCTCCTGGTGTCACCCCCCCTTTCCTTCACACAACTCCTTCAATCAGAAAATTTACCACAGGGATAAACGGTTTGTTTAGCAGATAGGTGTCAAAGGAACTGGTCTGTGTTCCACTTACACCTCCAACAGCCATCTCCTCTGATATGGAGATTAGTGTTCTCTCAGGCCTCTAAAACAAAGAGAGAGAGGAAGAGCCCCTGGGAGCTGTGTCCACTCATCAAAGAAAGTGGACAGTGACCTGGCAAAACCAAAAGGAAGCTAATCACCACAGGAGAGCATACTGCTGGCTCCGTAATATCATACCCAGTTATGATATTACCGTGCGTCTCAGCCATACACCCCCTACATCGTTAAAATCGGGACTTCGAGCCGAATCTGTGCATATCCTCGGAGTGTATATGGCACCCTGGGGCGGAGAGATATAGAGCACTGCTAGTAGGAGTCCGGTAAATGAGTCGTGCTTGGACTCAAAATGCAGAGGGGACCCGGGCGGATCTGATGGCACCAGAACCATCCCGATCGGACCTCCCAGTCCGGAGTTGCAGGTAATAGCCCCTTCTGGGATATTACTCTGACTCCATGCAGGGGGAGTGGCAGTGCTTCCCTGTGAGGTCACTAAGGTAGGAGGGGACCTGGATTTGCCCAGGTTGATAACCCTACTTCGGCCATTTTCCAGTGTTCTTTCGCCGGGGGTCACGTGTAGGAAACATCTGTGGGAAAGATCCTGGAAACCTGGTCCACGGCGCCCCCCTGTGGCCAGACGCACAAGGTAACTGCTGGAATTGTGTATGCCTGTTTGTAAACCATGCTTTATCTGTAACTGTACTCTGACATATGTATATTCTGTAGATTCCCTATTGTATATATTGTAGTTTCTAGTGTGCTTTAGGCTGATTAAATTATATAATTAATCTTGGGCTGTTCTGTTATCTCGATCTTGAATCCCACGTCTGTGTGTTCGGCTAATAGTTACCGTGAAGCGGTTGGTGGCAGCGAGTTGTGCCAAGGATTATTGTGGGGAGGCCAGTGAGATTCGGGGAGGTTTTATATATTCCGCCCGCGGAGGTCGGGGGAATATATACCCTACTCTCACCGGGGACCCTTCAATAATCGGCATAAGTAGTATAGCGGCCTCCTTGCTTATTGTCGGGCAATTCCATAATTGGCCTGACTATAAGAGGGGCGCTAGAGAGCGCGTCACGTGCTCTGTCTGTCGGTCGGGAGGTATAAAGGAGGGGTGACCCCCACTTGTTACCCCCCGATTGTGACATACTGGTAGCCAGCGCGGGGGATTTCTGAGTGACCCCCCCCCCGGTGGTTTGTGACATATTGGTGGCATAGCGGTGGGATCGAGATAATAGTGTGTGTGAGTGTGAGACCCATACTCCCAGACACTAAAGACTGCCTGCAGCAGCTGTGGCTGCTGGGGTCTTCAGACCAGACCAACACTAGAGTGTCAGAGTGCAGATACTGTAAGGTGTGTGGGTGCATCAGGTGTCAGTTCTGTGTCGGTGACCAAAGTCTGCAAGAATGGCTGATGGCACCAGGAGCAAAGCCAAAGGAATGGCCGATGCTCAGGCCAGAGACGATGAGGAGGTTGTCCACGAGCCCTCCAAGAGCCCGACGCCAGAGAACAGCTCTGCAGAGGACATTGCACAACCTGGCACTGCTGGACAAGATGAGGAGGAGCTCGCCCAAGGGTCCTCAACGAGCCAGATGCCAGTCCTCCGCTCTGAAATGGACAGTGAATCACCTGGCTCTGCAGCGTGCCGCAGATCACCACTTGCCAATCCCTCCGGCCTGAGAGGTGCAGAGGCCCTCCTTCAAGCTGCCTTGGCCAGGCTTATGGCTGGAGACCGGGATACCTACGAGATACTCATGGCCGAGCGTGAGCGACAGGCAGCGCGTGACGCTGAGGCTGCGGAGCGGCAAGCAGTGCGTGAGGCTGCGGAGCGGCAAGCAGCACGTGAAGAGCGACAGCAACAGGCAGAGCGTGACCACCAGCTGCAGCTAGCTCAGCTCCGGCCCTCATCAGCCACACGTGACCTTCAAGACACCAAACTTCCAAAGGTCCGTGTTGAGGACTTCCCAGTGCTGGAGAAGGATGGAGACTTGGACTCTTTCCTGACTGCTTTTGAACGGACTTGCTTGCAGCACCATCTGGACAAGGACCAGTGGGCCAAATACCTGACCCCCCGTTTAAGGGGTAAGGCCCTGGAAATCCTTGGGGACTTGCCTACTGAGGCAGATCAGGGCTACGACACCATCAAGCGGGCCCTGATCCAACAGTACAACCTCACTCCGGAGTCCTACCGCAAGAAGTTCCGGTCGCTGCAGAAGGGACCAAAGGACTCCTGGGCTGACCACCGGTGGGCACTTGCCCGAGCTGCCGACCACTGGACCCAAGGCCTGCAGCTTACCACCGGACCAGAGATCCTAGACTTGGTCATCACAGAGCAACTCTTGTGGAACTGCCCTGAGGATCTCCGCCAGTTCATCCGAGACCAGAAGCCAAAGGGGTCCACGGCTACAGCTGCCCTGGCCGATGACTACACCAACAATCGGGCTCCTGAGGCCAGGAGAGCAGCCACCAGCAGCACCTGGAGAGGGGGTAAGATGAATTCTGCGACTGCCCCACCTGCCCCAAGACTGCAGGGGGTGTCCCCCTCAACTCCCCTCTCCAGGCCCGTGGCAGAGCCAAGACGGTGCCACCAGTGCAACCTACCTGGACACTTCAAGGCCATGTGCCCTCAGCGTCCCAAGGCCCCGGCTCCGTCCCCGTCCCAAGGGCCGCCCAAGGTGTATTGTGTGGGTGGGGGTGGTGGTAGGTCCCTGGACAGCTTCCAACCTGTCACCGTCGGCCGGTCTGTGACCATAGGACTGCGAGACAGCGCCTCGGAGGTGACTCTGGTGCGGCCTGAGATGGTGTCCCCCCAAGACTTGATACCTGGAAAAACCCTCGCTGTCTCCGGGATTGGAGGCATTGACCCGGCGCTGCCTGTTGCTGGCATTTATGTGGACTGGGGCGCAGGGCGAGGGGTGAGGGAGGTGGGGGTAACTGATCGGATCCCCGCAAACGTGCTACTTGGGACAGATTTGGGGCAGATAACCTCCCAGTTTGGGCCCCCCCCAAGGGCTGAACCTTCAGCCAGTACTGACGTGCCTCCGGACAATGTGAATGTGTTATCTATGAATGATGTGAGAGAGGGGGGAGTGAACTCTGATATTTCTGCTTGCATAGACACCATAGACACACACTCAGCTGCAGCTGTGACAGGGGAGGGGGTCAGAGAAAGGTGTGACAATGCCTCTACAAGTGATCAGCCAGTGAGCTGGGATCTGTTGCCCTCTGCAGGGATAAGCAGAGAGCAGGGTGCTGCAGGGGGAGGACCAGTGTGTGGGGTGGGGGCTACCACAGCAAATGTGGGGTCCCCAGAGATTTCACAGCGGGGTTCTGTTGCTGCAGGAGGGGAACAGGCAGGTGAGATTGGGGCCGGTCCAGGAGCGGAAGTGCTCCCAGGTAAGATCTCGGTGCATGGTTCCCCCACAACCGGGGTGTCAGGAAGCCAGGTAGGTCTGCCTGAACCGGCGACTTGGTCAGGAACGGAGGAGGAGCAGGCACGACCCACGGTCGCAGCGGCTGTGGCCGCTGTCACCCGCAGTGGGAGTGCTGGAAGCCAAGGGGCCTCCCGGAGGTCCGATAGCTCTTCCCCTTCTGACCAAGTGGCAGCCGAGTCAGGTGGAGGCCGGGACACAGGTCCCGGGGTACTGACTGAAGATGTGACAGTCTCGTCGATTCTGGCCACATCTAGTCAGGGGTTTCAGGCAGCGTTAGAAGCTGACGCCAGCCTGAAAGCTCTTAAGGAACAGGCGGCACAGCCTCCCTCGGACTCGGACCCAGAGCGAGTGGTCTGGGACCAAGGACGGCTGTACCGGGTCACGGTCCAGCAGGGTTCACCGGAGGCGTGGCCCAGGGACCGACAGTTAGTGGTACCCTATCCGTTCCGGACGGAGTTGTTGCGGATCGCACATGAGATTCCGATGGCCGGACACCTAGGGATCGCTAAGACCAAGGCCAGGTTAAACCAGCATTTCTACTGGCCAAAAATGGGGGCCGATGTGGCTGCCTACTGCCGTTCGTGTGAAACCTGTCAGAGAGTGGGGAAGGCGGGGCCACTCCCCAAAGCCCCACTGGTATCTCTGCCCATCATCGATGAGCCTTTCAGGAGGGTGGCTGTGGATCTGGTCGGCCCGCTGGCCATCCCCAGTAGCTCCGGGAAACGCTTCATACTGACGGTAGTGGACTATGCCACCCGGTACCCAGAAGCAGTGGCCTTGTCGTCCATTCGGGCTGACAAGGTGGCCACCGCATTGCTGGAGATTTTCTCCCGAGTGGGTTTTCCCCAGGAAATGCTCACTGACCGGGGGACCCAATTCATGTCCCAGCTGATGGAGGCCCTCTGTAAGCAAGTCCAGGTGCGACATCTGGTGGCCAGCCCGTACCATCCACAGACTAATGGCCTGTGCGAGCGGTTCAATGGCACCTTAAAGCAGATGCTTACGATGTTGGTCGACTCCCACGGGCGTGACTGGGAGCGGTATCTCCCACACCTGTTATTTGCTTACCGGGAGGTTCCACAGGCCTCAACGGGATTCTCACCGTTTGAGCTCCTGTACGGGCGACGTGTGCGGGGCCCCCTGGCTCTGGTGAAAGAGGCTTGGGAAGGGGATTTGGCCACCCCTGGAGTGTCGGTTATCGAGTATGTCATGCGCTTCCGGGACAAAATGCAGGCCTTGACGCAACTGGTACACGACAATATGGCTCAAGCCCAGGCCGATCAGAAGCGCTGGTACGACCAGAACGCTTGTCAGAGGACTTACCAAGTGGGTCAAAAGGTGTGGGTACTGGTCCCCGTACCACAGGACAAGCTTCAGGCAGCCTGGGAAGGCCCATACCTCGTGTACCAGCAGCTCAACCCTGTAACGTACCTGGTCACCCTGGACCCTGCCCGTGGAAGGGGGAAGCCCTTCCATGTGAACATGATGAAGGCACATCATGAGCGGGAGGCATGTGCACTCCCTGTGTGCAACCTGCCCGAGGAGGGAGAAGCGGAAACCCTCTTGGATATGCTAGCCCAGGTTAGGGCAGGCGGATCCATTGAGGATGTGGAGGTTGGCCACCAGCTCTTGGAGGACCAACGGTCCCAGCTGTGGGCCACCCTACACCCCTTCCGGGGGTTGTTTACCAACCAGCCCGGAAGGACTGACTTGGCTGTCCATCACGTGGACACTGGGGATCATCCCCCGATCCGGCGTTCAGCATATCGGGTCTCCCTGGAGGTGCAGCAAAACATGCGCCAGGAGATTGACGAGATGCTGAAGCTGGGGGTGATCCAGGCATCCAACAGCGCTTGGGCCTCGCCTGTAGTCCTCGTCCCTAAGAAGGACCGAACCACTCGGTTCTGCGTGGACTACAGGGGGCTCAATGCTGTCACGGTCGCCGATGCGTACCCAATGCCACGCATCGATGACCTGCTCGATCAGTTGGCCGGGGCTCAGTACCTGACCATCATGGACCTGAGCCGGGGATATTGGCAGATCCCCCTGACTTGCAAGGCCAGGGAACGCTCTGCCTTTATTACCCCATTTGGACTGTACGAGTCCACGGTGATGCCATTCGGGATGAGGAATGCCCCTGCCACCTTCCAGCGGATGGTCAACACCCTGCTCAAGGGACTTGAAGGGTACGCGGCCGCGTACCTGGATGACATTGCCGTCTTCAGTCCCACCTGGGAAGATCACCTAGAGCATCTAGCACAGGTGCTCAGGCGGATCCACCAGGCAGGGTTGACCATCAAGCCGGGAAAGTGTCAGCTGGCCATGAGCGAGGTCCAGTACCTCGGTCACCGGGTAGGCGGGAGAACACTGAAGCCCGAGCCTGAGAAAGTGGAAGCCATCGCATCCTGGCCCACCCCCAGGACCAAGAAGCAGGTGATGTCCTTCTTGGGGACCGCTGGGTACTATAGGAGGTTTGTTCCATGCTATAGTAGCCTGGCAAAGCCCTTGACGGACCTCACCAAGAAGAAGCTGCCCTCTGCAGTCGATTGGACAGTGGACTGCGAGACAGCCTTCCGGGCCCTAAAGGACGCCCTGTCCAGCCCGCCCGTGCTACAGGCAGCCGACTTCACGCGGCCGTTTGTAGTACAGACCGACGCCAGTGACTTCGGCCTCGGTGCTGTGCTCAGCCAGGTGGACTCTGCGAGCCAAGAGCACCCAGTCTTGTACCTGAGCAGGAAGCTGTTACCAAGGGAAGTGGCCTACTCCACAATGGAGAAGGAATGCCTAGCCATAGTGTGGGCTCTGCAGCGTCTGCAACCCTATCTATACGGGCGCCACTTCATCGTGGAGACGGACCACAATCCCCTCAGCTGGTTACACACTGTCTCCGGGACGAATGGCAGGTTGTTGCGATGGAGCCTGGCGCTCCAGCAATACAACTTCACCATTCGACACAAAAGGGGCCGTGACCACGGTAACGCAGACGGGCTGTCCCGACAAGGAGAGGTCGCGGACGGGCGCACGGGGGAACACCGGAGTGTGCTGCCCCCTAGCGCCCTCAAAAGGGGGGAGGTGTGAGGTAAATCCGGAGATATGACGATAAATCATGATATTCAAGTTATGTCAGGAAGCCCTCTCCTGGTGTCACCCCCCCTTTCCTTCACACAACTCCTTCAATCAGAAAATTTACCACAGGGATAAACGGTTTGTTTAGCAGATAGGTGTCAAAGGAACTGGTCTGTGTTCCACTTACACCTCCAACAGCCATCTCCTCTGATATGGAGATTAGTGTTCTCTCAGGCCTCTAAAACAAAGAGAGAGAGGAAGAGCCCCTGGGAGCTGTGTCCACTCATCAAAGAAAGTGGACAGTGACCTGGCAAAACCAAAAGGAAGCTAATCACCACAGGAGAGCATACTGCTGGCTCCGTAATATCATACCCAGTTATGATATTACCGTGCGTCTCAGCCATACACCCCCTACATCGTTAAAATCGGGACTTCGAGCCGAATCTGTGCATATCCTCGGAGTGTATATGGCACCCTGGGGCGGCGAGATATAGAGCACTGCTAGTAGGAGTCCGGTAAATGAGTCGTGCTTGGACTCAAAATGCAGAGGGGACCCGGGCGGATCTGATGGCACCAGAACCATCCCGATCGGACCTCCCAGTCCGGAGTTGCAGGTAATAGCCCCTTCTGGGATATTACTCTGACTCCATGCAGGGGGAGTGGCAGTGCTTCCCTGTGAGGTCACTAAGGTAGGAGGGGACCTGGATTTGCCCAGGTTGATAACCCTACTTCGGCCATTTTCCAGTGTTCTTTCGCCGGGGGTCACGTGTAGGAAACATCTGTGGGAAAGATCCTGGAAAGCTGGTCCACGGCGCCCCCCTGTGGCCAGACGCACAAGGTAACTGCTGGAACTGTGTATGCCTGTTTGTAAACCATGCTTTATCTGTAACTGTACTCTGACATATGTATATTCTGTAGATTCCCTATTGTATATATTGTAGTTTCTAGTGTGCTTTAGGCTGATTAAATTATATAATTAATCTTGGGCTGTTCTGTTATCTCGATCTTGAATCCCACGTCTGTGTGTTCGGCTAATAGTTACCGTGAAGCGGTTGGTGGCAGCGAGTTGTGCCAAGGATTATTGTGGGGAGGCCAGTGAGATTCGGGGAGGTTTTATATATTCCGCCCGCGGAGGTCGGGGGAATATATACCCTACTCTCACCGGGGACCCTTCAATAATCGGCATAAGTAGTATAGCGGCCTCCTTGCTTATTGTCGGGCAATTCCATAATTGGCCTGACTATAAGAGGGGCGCTAGAGAGCGCGTCACGTGCTCTGTCTGTCGGTCGGGAGGTATAAAGGAGGGGTGACCCCCACTTGTTACCCCCCGATTGTGACATACTGGTAGCCAGCGCGGGGGATTTCTGAGTGACCCCCCCGGTGGTTCGTGACAAAGACGTTTCTGCAAGGACGCCACAAACAGAGTCGCTTGAGGTATGCAAAAGCACATTTGGACAAGCCAGTTACATTTTGGAAGAAGGTCCTGTGGACTGATGAAACAAAGATTGAGTTGTTTGGTCATACAAAAAGGCGTTATGCATTGAGGCAAAAAAAACACGGCATTCCAAGAAAAGCACTTGCTACCCACAGTAAAATTTGGTGGAGGTTCCATCATGCTTTGGGGCTGTGTGGCCAATGCTGGCACCAGGAATCTTGTTAAAGTTGAGGGTCGCATGGATTCAACTCAGTATCAGCAGATTCTTGACAATAATGTGCAAGAATCGGTGACGAAGTTGAAGTTACACAGGGGATGGATATTATATAAGTCAATGATCCAAAACACCGCTCCAAATCTATTCAGGCATTCATGCAGAGGAACAATTGCAATGTTCTGGAATGGCCATCCCAGTCCCCAGACCTGAATATCATTGAAAATCTGTGGGATGATTTGAAGCGGGCTGTTCATGCTCAGCGACCATCAAACTTAACTGAACTGGAATTGTTTTGTAAACAGGAATGGTCAAATATACCTTCATCCAGGAACTCATTAAAAGCTACAGGAAGCGACTAGAGGCTGTTATTTTTGCAAAAGGAGGATCTACAAAATATTAATGTCACTTTTATGTTGAGGTGCCCATACTTTTGCATCGGTCAAATTTTGTTTAAATGCGGATTGCACATTTTCTGTTAGTACAATAAACCTCATTTCAATCCAGAAATATTACTGAGTCCATCAGTTATTAGATATATGAAACAGAAATAGTTGTTGCAAAAACCCAAATTGTTATAAAGAAAAAAGATTAACATTAATAGGGGTGCCCAAACTTTTTCATATGACTGTACCTATTTTCATGGATGGAGAGAAACGGTAATGTCTGCATTATTCAACAGTTTTTTCCTCATAATGTTCCATATCTAATTTACATTTCACTCTGAGCTGGACACTAACTGCTATGAAGTCTCACATACAATAAAAATTTCAAAAAAGGTCCGTGGAGTCTCTGCTAGGAGTCTTAACACAGATCTAGCCAGATATCCCTCCGGGAGGGACCTAGCCAAGGAGTGGCTCTTTTTAGGAGACCACCATAACTACCATATTAAGTGGCCCTTTTAGTCAATATCCAGCTCTTTGACGAGTTTAAAGATATGACAAGGGAAATACCAAGGCCAGAGATATATTCCTGCTTTTCATTTCTTACTTAGCACACAGAGAAAAGCAGCAGCAGAATGGAGGACGGTACTCAACAGTACTGTTCAGTGCAGATGTGTATCCAGCTCACAGGTGAGATAAAAGACTTGTCTTAAAGCTCAGCACAATCTTTATGTGTCTCTCCCTCTGTCTATTTTCTCACTTTGCTCCACTCTCCTTTTCTCCACTCCTTTCTATGTAGACTGTAAAGGCTGAGTAACGTGACACCTCACTGTGCTGACAGTTGAGCTGTTATTTTACAGAGAGATGGTAACTTTGGAGGCAGAGGGAGAAGGAGAAGTGGCTCATAAAGGGAGAAAGAAGCAGATTTCACTGATAAGATGTATTATAACGTTTCTTACAATTGATTTATGTAAGTTTTTTTGTACAGTTCAGTGAAGCTCAGCGGAGCTACATTTATGGCAGTCAGTTTGCTCCAAAAAACAAGCAGAATGGCTGGTTGATTGTGGGAATGGACAAAGTAATGGCTCACTGCATGCTCTACAGGGAATTAAGTCAGTTTAAGGCCTCATCCACATGTCAGTATTCAGTATTTGGTCAGTATTTTTGTATCAGTGTTTGTATGCCAAAGCCAGGAGAGGAATTTACAGAGAAATACTATAATTGAAAGATTGACACTTGTTCTGTGTTTTGGAGACACTCCTGGTTTTGGCAAACATTGATGAAACACTGATCAAATATACCGATGTGTGAATAAAGCCTTAGTGTGGGTTTAATTGGTTGTACGGTATTGAAAAATGATCCAGTTGCATCTACCAATTGCGGATGTGACTGGCTCCAGGTGCAGCTCCGTGTGCACATCCGCATTGCAGACAAGTGCACTTTCTGACTTTACATTGCATTCACTATTCTTTTCTAGAAATTGTGCATGCGTGATATTTTTTTTACATGCGGAATACCAGTCCATGTGGAAAATAAGCCTTGTCCACTGGCACACTGGCTAAAATAAGTCTGTGTGCTCTCCATGTGTTATCCCTTGTGCAAACAAACAGTATATGGACCGATTAGACAGTATATGGACCGATTAGACAGTATATGGACCGATTAGACAGTATATGGACCGATTAGACAGTATATGGACCGATTAGACACTCGTCTGAATGAGCCCTTAGACCTATCATTTGCTGATGATCTCTCCAGGGAATTAATGTATTCTTTTACTTGTTGGATGCATCTGAGATACCATAATTCTGTGTTTAATATAAAATATAGAAATGTGGCACTCCTTCTATAGTCGCTGGTGCTTGGATAGGGTCCCACCCCAGATCAAAAAATTGAAAAAAATCCAGCACTCAAAGCATTCAACTGAAATTGTTTTATATTTTATTCATTGATCTGTGTAATTATTAAAGACGTTTCGGTCATCCGACCTTCATCAGTTTACACTATAATAAAAAGATACATAAAAGATTTTTAAGTATACAGAAATAATGGCATTATACAATCATGGTAACAAAAAAAGGGCAGAAATATTCACCACATTATAATGCATGAATCATGAACTATGATATACAAAAAATGTCAACAAAAAGACAAAAGTGAAGAATCTGTCAGTTGAGCCACTTCACTAGCAGATATAATGTCCACCTAAAGATATAATTGAAATACAGATAAAATGTAGCATAATAGAACCATTATACAACAAAAGGGGAACCAAACAGGAAACCCAAAATTTTATCCAAAAATGTGTATCTTGCTAATATAGAAGGACAAAGAGCCTAAGCACCAGCACTGAGACACTATTCTACTCTAATAAAACAGACAATACACAGAAATATCAAGCAATGAACACTCACCAGAAAGGGCTCTGTAGAAATATATGAAAAAGCTGGACCAGAGGAAAAAGCTGCCCGTCCGGGTCTGCAGTCAATGTAATCTGACAGTCCAATGTCCAGATTTAAATAGACCGCTCAATTAGCTCATTAACAAGTTATAGAGCGTCACTTCCGGTCTGGAGACCGGAAGTGACGTCACGGAGCGTCACTTCCGGTCCGAAAACCGGAAGTGACGTCACCGGCTGGCAATGTGTAAATCCTGATGGTTGGCAACTGTAGACATACACAGACAGCCACTCCTCACCGCGGAACGTCACTTCCGGTCCGCAAACCGGAAGTGACGATCCTGGCTGGCAACATGTGAACCAGATGGTTGGCAAGCGCTAAAATTGCGCTGACTGGCAATGTCCCCTTATGCAATAACCATTAAATCTGGACATTGGACTGTCAGATTACATTGACTGCAGACCCGGACGGGCAGCTTTTTCCTCTGGTCCAGCTTTTTCATATATTTCTACAGAGCCCTTTCTGGTGAGTGTTCATTGCTTGATATTTCTGTGTATTGTCTGTTTTATTAGAGTAGAATAGTGTCTCAGTGCTGGTGCTTAGGCTCTTTGTCCTTCTATATTAGCAAGATACACATTTTTGGATAAAATTTTGGGTTTCCTGTTTGGTTCCCCTTTTGTTGTATAATGGTTCTATTATGCTACATTTTATCTGTATTTCAATTATATCTTTAGGTGGACATTATATCTGCTAGTGAAGCGGCTCAACTGACAGATTCTTCACTTTTGTCTTTTTGTTGACATTTTTTGTATATCATAGTTCATGATTCATGCATTATAATGTGGTGAATATTTCTGCCCTTTTTTTGTTACCATGATTGTATAATGCCATTATTTCTGTATACTTAAAAATCTTTTATGTATCTTTTTATTATAGTGTAAACTGATGAAGGTCGGATGACCGAAATGTCTTTAATAATTACACAGATCAATGAATAAAATATAAAACAATTTCAGTTGAATGCTTTGAGTGCTGGATTTTTTTCAATTTTTTTATAATTCTGTGTTTCCCACACTCCAGGCCTCAGGGCCCCCAGCAGATCATGTTTTTAGGATTTCTTTAGCATTGCACAGGTGATGGAATCATCAGAAATTGACACATTTTCTTTCACCTGTGCAATACTAATGAATCCTGAAAACATGACATGTTGGTGACCCTGAGGACTGGAGTTTGCGAAACACTACCATAATGGAATAACATATTGGTTCCCAAAAAAAGATACCGACTTTATTAATCCATGACATAAACAGAAAATGCATACATGTTCATACCTGTCCAGGAGGTCCGGGAAATCCACGATCGCCTTTTACACCCTGAAAATAAAACGCACTGAATTATAAAGAGTAAATTAACTAAACTTTTCAGGTGTCAGAATTTAATACCAAACAAAATAAAAGTGTGATTTATCAAAATTTGTGTTTTATTCATTGCGTCTTTAAGGGTGTGTTTACATTGCCTTTTTGACGCTGAGGTTTTCAGTGTTTTTAATATTTCATGTTTTAACTAAAGCTACTTTTTAATACTTCCTAGTATTTGGCTTTGACAAAACTTTTTTGAAACAGTCATGTTTGGATTAAATTTATTTTTAGCGCTTTTCTTCAGCAGAAATGCATTGAAAATACATATGCTTTTTTTATCTGCAGATTTTCCACATTTAATGCAATTCTATAAGGAAAATTTGCACATAAGACTTAGGGGCACTTTGCACACTATGACATCGCAAGCCGATGCTGCGATGCCGAGCACGATAGTCCATGCCCCCGTCGCAGCTGCGATATCATGGTGATAGATGCCGTAGCGAACATTATCGCTACGGCAGCTTCACATGCACTCACCTGCCCTGCGACGTCGGTCTGGCCAGCGAACCGCCTCCTTATTAAGGGGGCGGGTCGTGCGGCGTCATAGTGACGTCACACGGCAGGCGGCCAATAGAAGCGGAGGGGCGGAGATGAGCGGGACGTAAACATCCCGCCCACCTCCGTTCTTCCGCATAGCCAGCGTGAGCCGCAGGACGCCGGTAGGAGATGTTCCTCGCTCCTGCGGCTTCACACACAGCGATGTGTGCTGCCGCAGGAACGAGGAACAACATCGTAACATCGGTTTTTCCAAATTCATGGAAATGACCGAGGCTACACCAATGATACGATTACGACGCTTTTGCGCTCGTTAATCGTATCATAAAGGATTTACACACTACGATATCGCCTGCGACGCCGGATGTGCATCACTTTCAATTTGACCCCAACGAGATCGCATGTGCGATGTTGCAGCGTGCAAAGTGCCCCTTAGTGTACCCACCAGAGAAATTGACATGTTGCGGATTTCAAACACCCACTGCAGATTGGTTTACTCAGCGTTAAAGAAAGTAGAGTGGACGTGTGATTTTTATATATCCCATCCACTTTGGAACTGTATGGAAATTGTCAAAAACTCACCAAAAAGCAACATGGGTAGAGATCAGTGAACCTGTGGTTTGGGGTTCGTACCAAACACAGACTTTACAAAAAAAAACAAAGTTTAGGTTTGGGGTTAGGGTGCTGTACATATGTAAACCACTTGCATGAGCATCGCTCTGCTCGGGTACGCTCGGTGCTCAGCCTAGGGAGGGCCGCTTGCATGGCTCACACTGAGGATAACAACAGCATGAATGGATGTAGTGTGCACCAAACAAAAAAAATGGTAAACTCTGTCTACCTTCCCCTGGAAGGGATCTGCTTATGGCTGACTGCATGTGGGTGCAGAGCCAAACTACCCAATTAGTGACTTCCATTGGGGTTCAGGTCAAGGTCCCAAACTGAACTTTACCTAAAGTCCGGCTGAACCCGCCGAACTGAACTTCCATGGGTCCGCTCATCTCTAATCGTGGGAACTTAATCTTAAAGGGGTTGTCAAAGATTAGAAAAATGTCTTCTTTTTTTTCCAAGAGACAGTGCTAGCCTTTTCCATGGGCTGTGTCTGGTAATGCAATTCACTCTCCTTTAGGGCAGGGACAGAGGGGGATAATTTTGGTCCAAATGCGATCCAACAAAACATCGGCTCATGCTCATACCAATGTTAGTCTATGGGGCTGAGCACTTCTCAGATTGTTTTCCAAAGTGTCTGTAAGTGGAAAAAAATTTCTGAATGTCAGTTTGATCTGATATTCGAATCGCCCTTGGCCACGCAAGTCAATGAATGTGTGGAAATCATTGTGCTGCACCTGGAAGATATCTGAGTGCAGTCTGATTTCCTCGCACTGGCACAATGGAGAAGATGGGGGAATTTTGTTCTCCATCTTCTTCTCAGTGTGCTCTGATTCTCGCATCTGAGAGAATAATATCACGCTAAGCTGACACTCTGATTAACCTCTGATCAGTGTTATTTGTATAATCAGCCCTATTCTCTTGGATGAGAGACTCTACAGCGGTCTACCCCTGCCCTTACTTGAATAGGTGAATTTGTGATACCAGAGAACAATGAATAAGGAAAAAAACAACTACCATTTTGATGCCACCTTATATAATACAATTTAGGTGAGAAAAAGTTTTGTATAAACTTCAATGATAGGATATATTGATGAATTGTGCGAAATTGTCAAACTTCAGCCTACTACTGATTTAAAAAATAATTAAACTCTGAATATGTTTTTTTTCTTTCATATTTGGCAGACACTTTAATTGCCCGCAGATCAGTGGGGTTCCTGAGTCCTTACACCCCCACCGATCACTCAATTGGTGCCCTGAACAGTTTGTAGCTCAGGACACAGGATGGCAGAGCTCCTGTCTATAAGCGCAGAGTTGGGTGCAAATTCAATAAAAGCATGGACTACTAAGCCTGTACTTTCTATTGAATTCATATCCAGCTCTGTGTACACGCTTAGGCAGGAGCTGTGCTATCCTGACTCCTGAGCTGCAAGCTCTCCAGGGGTCTATTAAGTGATTGGTGGGGGTATAAGGACCTCCCCGATTTGCAGGCAATTGCCTGAAAAATATGAAAAAGGATAGTCAAAATTTAGTTTGTATATCTGCTTACCTTCTCACCATCTCTGCCAGAATTTCCTGGAAATCCACGATCACCAGTAGCACCCTGAAATAATAAAAAAATATTGTACATTTGGTTTATTTATTGTTATTTTAATATAGAAAATACTGATTTGGATATAATTGATACCAACCTCAATACCAGGAAATCCGCTCCGTCCTTCTTTCCCAGGCTTGCCCTAGTACATAATGAGAGATTGAAAACAATTTCCAAAGAAGCAGTTTGGTACAGGAATCATCCCTATCAGGAAGACTACATGTATAAAACAGCTACTAACAATACTGAACTCTAATAGGGAACAACTAAAGGAGTTGCTTCTTATATAAAGGGTGGAAATACTTACTATTTTTCCTGATTCTCCTGTTTCTCCTTTTTGTCCCTTATTTCCTCCAGGAGGACCCTAAAATGATTTTATGGAGTCAAAGTTACATGAATAACAATAATTATATCATCTTGATGTTATTATAGTACATTTACCATATGTCTACAGTACATAGCAAACATTATGATAAATAAACCCTCATTAGGCTGTGTGTCAATAATAAGTTTTTGGTGAGTTTTCCATGCTGCGTATTTTTGCTGCATCAAAAATGCACTGTTTTACAGTTCCAGTAAAGTGGATGGGATTTATAGAAATCTCCTGCCCCTTGTACTTTTTTTCACTGAGTGTAATCTGACCTGTGGTGCGAGTTTCAAATCCACAACATGTAAAGTTTCTTTTGCGGACAAAAAGACTGATGGCACTCCCATATTTGCAAGGTGAATAGGTGCATAACTGAACATGACATATAATGACAAAAAAAGACTGCACTCTGAAATGCTAAAGCATGCAAACAATGAATGTAAGACTATAGACATGCACTACTGCTAAATGAAATCTAAGAGAAAATTGAGATATTTAGCATACAAAAATGACAATTTCAATATCTGCCCAGTAGCCACGTCACAGCAATCTCCTATTACTGGGAACCTATACTGAACTATAGCCTCTCTCTGGGTTGAAAACCTCCATTTGTATGGGCGAGTAGAAACCTGCTATAAAGAATAAAGTCACCTGTGGCTAATGGTGGGTTTCTATTCACCCATACACATGGAGGTTTTCAACCTAGAGAGAGGCTTTAGTTCAGTGTAGGTTTCCAGTAATATGAGATTGCCTCGACGTGGCTAATGGGCAAATATAGAAATGGCCATTTTTGTATTCTAAATATCTATTTTTTTTCTTATATTTCCTCTAGTAGTAATGCATGTCTATACTCTTACATTCATGGTTTGCATGCTTTAGCATTTCAGAGGGCAGCTGGCTTTTTTTTTGTCATTAATTTCTCTTGTGGGTACAATGTGTTTTATGAAAAGATGATTCCTATAGACTTGCATTAGATATGGAAAAAATGCAGGTAATTCGCAAAGAGGTACCGTATATTAATTTGCATGCAAAAAAAGCACACAAAAAAGCATGAAAAAAAACGCAAGTAACCTAATTTATATGATAGGTGTAGAAATGATGCAAAAATTCAGCAAATTCAAAAACTCACCAAAAGCTCATGGTGGGAACATAGCCTAATAGAGTATACACACAGTCTTTAGCAGGCCAATTTTGTAGCCTTGAGTTGCGCAAAAGATTTTCGACTATTTGAAGGTTTTTATGCTACATAGTTACATAGGTTGAAAAAAGACTTAGGTCCATCTAGTTCAACCTTCCTCCACCAGTTATATACATTTCATCATTAAATGATTTATAACAGACAATGTTGTATGTACTGAGGAATCATTCAGCCCTTTTTTTCAAACTTGTTATAGAGTCTTCCGTAATATAGTTGCATAGGACTTTTAAAGTTTTGTGACTTTAAAGTTTTGATGAATTGGGGCCTGAGTCTTCCTGGTGAGTTTTTGGAGCGTAATCTGAGCGGAAACTTCAAGTGCCCAATTCATCATTGCATTTCCCACATTTTTTTGGGGGGGAGTGAATACCTTTCAATTAGTGACTTTGTGATTTGTGAAAAACTCATCAAATGATTTGTGCTTTTTTGTGTGTCTTTTTTGGTTTGGTTTGGTTTGATTTTTATGTCAAGGTGGCTTTATCGATTTTTTTTACACTTTTGACTTTAAAAAGTTGCAAAATAGGCACAATTCAAAATCATTCCAGGGGAATGCAGTAATGTACATCAGGTTAAAAAGCAAATAAAAAGAAATAAAAATCACATTTTTTGTGAAATTTTCTTGAAAGGAACCTGTCACCAGATTTGGTGACTATAAGCTGTGGCCAGCACCAATGGGCTCTTATATACAGCATTCTAACATGTATACCGTATTTTTCGAACCATAAGACGCACTCTTTTTCCCCCAAATGTTGGGGGAAAGTGGGGGGTGCGACTTATGGTCTGAATGTGGCTGCGGGGAATGTCGGTGCTGAGGTGGAGCGGGTCATCGGGGGCACGAGCAGGCTGTAGCAGCCTGCCGTGACCACGTGGGCCCGCTCATTACATATGCACGCCCATCCTCCCGCCCATCTCTCAGCAGTGAAGCCGGCGCTGACAGGTGGGCGGGGTGATGGGCGGGGGTGCGCACATAATTAACAGCCGGCCCCCATGATCACCCCTGGCAAGTGCAGCCTGGAGTGATCATTTGCGGCTGCATTCACTGCCCCCCGTGCATCATTATCAGCTCGGGGTGCAGTGAATCAGTGTACTCACCCGTCACCGTGTGTGGAGCCGTCCCCCTGAAGCATCGCGATGTCTTCCTGTCTGTGCCGGTCAGATGATCTGTGTAGAGAGCGGTGAGCACAGCGATTATGTCATCCCTGTGCGTGCCGCTAGTGTCCACACAGATCAGCTGACCGGCACAGACAGGAAGACATCGCGATGCTGCAGACAGCGGTGATGGCTCCACACAGCAGCGCTGCAGCTGAGACAGACAGGAAGATGATCGGTGCTGCAGGGAGTGAGGAAAGGTGAGTATAAACGTTTATTTTTTTTTCTGTGCCATAGGATACAGGCCATATACCAGGATGGGGGTATTTTATCAGCAGGATGGGGGTATATTATGAGCAGGATGGGGGTATATGAGCAGGATGGGGTATATGAGCAGGATGGGCGGTATATAGCAGGATGGGGGTATATGAGCAGGATGAATGGGGGTATATGAGCAGGATGGATGGGGGTATATGAGCAGGATGGTGGTATATGAGCAGGATGGATGGGGGTATATGACCAGGATGGGGGGTATATAGCAGGATGGCGGTATATGAGCAGCATGGATGCGGGTATATGAGCAGGATGGGGGTATATGAGCAGGATGCTGGTATATAAGCAGGATGGATGGGGGTATATGAGCAGGATGGATGGGGGTATATGAGCAGGATGAATGGGGTTATATGAGCAGGATCATATACAAGACAGGAGGATCGTTACCAGAATGGGGTACCTTAGTAGAGAATTTGGGGACATTACCCCCATAATAGTGTCAGCAGCAAATCCTCGCCCCATAACAGTGTGTCATGACCACATTTTTTAGTTAAAATTTTATTTTCCTATTTTCCTCCTATAAAACCAGGGTGCGTCTTATGGTCAGGTGCGTCTTATAGTCCGAAAAATACGGTATATAAGAGCCCAGGCTGCTGTGTAGAACATAAAATACACTTTATAATAGTCACCTAGGAGGTCGCTCCGGTGCAGACTGATCAGATGGGTGTCTCCGTTCTCCGGTGCCGGCGCCTCCTCTTTCGGCCATCTTGGTCTTCCTTGTTCTGAAGCCGGTGTGCATGACGCGTCCGACGTCATACACACAGGTCCTGAGCAGGGCAGATCAAAGTGCATCTGCACAGGACCTTAGTGCCGGCGAGTGTGGATGACGTAGGACGCGTCATGCACACAGGCTTCAAAAGAAGGAAGACCAAGATGGCTGAAAGAGGATGCGCCGGTCCCGGAGAACAGCGCCCCCCATTTGACCAGTCTGCACCGGTCCGACCTCCTAGGTGAGTATTATAAAGTCATTTTTACGCTCTACACAGTGGCCTGGGCTCTTATATACAGCATGTTAGACTGCCGTATATAAGAGTCCACTAGTGGTGGCCGCTGCTTATAGTCACCAAATCCGGTGACAGGTTCCCTTTTAAATGTGACTTTTAAAACTAAGAAATCGCAAAAAAAAGGTTAATGATAGAAAATGAAGACACGACAATTTTGAGCTTTGCACAAAGTTCATGAATTGCCATTTTTATGAATTTGGTGCAAAAAAGTAAGCAATATCCACAAGTCAAAAAATTAAAAGTGACTTAAATAAATGCAAATGATGACTGTGGCCCCACGTTTTTGAGCTGTTTTGAGTTTTTGAGGAGTGTTAAGAGTTTCCACTAAATTTGTCCTCCAAAAGTTCATGAAAACACTCAGTGTGAACACACCCATATGGTATTTTTTTGTTTCAGGAAAATATTTTATCTATATCTATTTTAGATACATAACAATTTCCTATACAAATTACTGCTGTTTCTAAAGGCTGCTTTACACGGGACGACCGATCGTGCGATTTCACGATCGATCGTACCCGCCCCCGTCGTTTGTGCGTCACGGGCGATTGCCCGTGGCGCACAAACTCGTTAACCCCCCCGTCACATGTACTTACCTCCCGTGCGACGTCGCTGAGGGCGGCGAACATCCACTTCCTGAAGCGGGAGGGATGTTCGGCGTCACAGCGACATCACGCGGCGGCCGGCCAATAGAAGCGGAGGGGCGGAGATGAGCGGGATGTAAACATCCCGCCCACCTCCTTCCTCCCAAATAGCCGGCGGGAGCCGCGGGATGCAGGTAAGCGATGTTCATCGTTCCCGTGGTGTCACAAGGAGCAACGTGTGATGCCACGGAAACGATGAACAACCGGCGTCATGTTTCATAAACGATTTTATGAAACCTAGCGGCGAGTACATGACTCACGATTTGTGAGCGATACTGCGTCGCTAAGATGTGTCACACAGGCCAACGTCGCAAGCGATGCCGGATGTGCGTCACAAAAACCATGACCCCGATGATCTATCGCACGATAGATCGTCTCGTGTAAAGCACCCTTAAGCCTGAAGTTCCATGTTACTTACAGGAGGACCCGGAGGACCGTCGTTTCCAGGATATCCTGGTGGACCTGGTGGGCCCTAGAAAAAGGGACAGAAAGACAAAATATGACATAATACATTTATTATTCATGGGACAGTTTATTGTCAGAAAACCCAAAGGCAGGCTACAGAAAAATCTATGTAAAACATTAAAGTATTATGGGATGGCAACAGTAAGAAACCACTGTCCAGATAACTGGAGAGATTCTAAATGACAGCACAATGTAGGTATGCATTGTATGCATACTTTAGGGTCCGCATTACCATGGGTCATACAATTATTGCTAATACTTACATTTTGGCCAATATTTTACCATATGTGCCTTTAGCTTTATTGTGTATTGCCCATTGAGGGGCAGGGAGTAGATGGCAGAGACCTTCCCCTGTGACTATGAAGATATGGAAGATTAGCTCAACCACCTTAACGGAGGATGTCACAGCCGCTGCACGGAGCTGCCCTGGCTTCAGAAGGAACCTTGCAGAACAGAACGAATGGAGAAGTCTACAGCAGAGACTTCCCCTCTCTTTCTTTTTTCCCATGTGATTAGTTTCTGGTCTGACTCTCATTTAAAACAGATATTGGTAATTTGGGGGGCCACCACTGATCCATGCCACCGGTGGAATTTCCTCTTAGGTTCTCTATAATATATTAGACATGGTTCTACAAAATATGACACACAAAGGGGTTTTCTCCTATCAAAATGATAGGTGATAACTTGTTGATTGCGGGGAACCTGATCACTGAGACCCCCAGCAATATGAGAACGGGACCTTTTCTGAGTAGAGGTGAGGTCAAGCATTTGCATCAATACTGTATTCATTCTCTATGGGATCACATAGAGCCACAGCCACACCATGATTTACCAGATACATATATAAACGGTAAAAATCATATTATGTATGAGAACTGGATGGGGACTGGAGATAAGTCGTAATAACTATGAGATAAGGAGAACCACACGACCAAATATCCAAGATGCAAAAGTGAAATTGTTTATTGAAGGGAGTAGGTGCGGGGCGGCACGGAACAAGTGGGGACACAGACCATCAACCTCCAACCATTTATATATTGCATGTAGAATTTGAACTATGCTGACATGATATAGTCATCTGCACATATATGTATAACCAGACATAGGAGTAAACCACAAGGAGTAGAAAAATTGGGTATATAGCCACAGAGAAAATTCAATCAAACAGAGATGTATACACTGTATGAAAAAAAGTATTTCATGTGTAGTATATCAATAAGTCCCTACAGCTGATTATACACACTGATATCCACCAACAATATGAGGGTGGCAAGAAAGGTAATAGATTACATGCATAACCACACAAGTCAAAAGGAACAGTGTGATACTGTCGGACGGAAGGAAATCCATTCACATCCCAACAGTGAGAGTCCCTGATCAGCATTCAACTATAACCAAAGGTTTAGGTTGAATTTTTCTATGCCTAACCTGCGTATATAATTACATCAGGGACACACTTTCAAGGCTAAAATGTATGGGGAAAGAGCGGTGACACTCTAATTTCATTCACATCTAAACAGTAAACGTCCCTGATCAGCGCTAAACTATAGCTGAAAATTTACGGTTAGATATTAATATACCCAGCCTGGGTGTGTAATTATATCAGAGAAACACTTCCAAGATTCAAATATGAAGAAAGAGCAGTAGCACACTCTACCTGAAGACTTGGGGAGGTCAGAGAGAGGCGTCCGTGTCCTACCCGACGGCCGTTTCGGCGGTGAAGCCTTCGTCAGGGGCCTATAGTTTAGCGCTGATCAGGGACGTTTACTGTTTAGATGTGAATGAAATTAGAGTGTCACCGCTCTTTCCCCATACATTTTAGCCTTGAAAGTGTGTCCCTGATGTAATTATATACGCAGGTTAGGCATAGAAAAATTCAACCTAAACCTTTGGTTATAGTTGAATGCTGATCAGGGACTCTCACTGTTAGGATGTGAATGGATTTCCTTCCGTCCGACAGTATCACACTGTTCCTTTTGACTTGTGTGGTTATGCATGTAATCTATTACCTTTCTTGCCACCCTCATATTGTTGGTGGATATCAGTGTGTATAATCAGCTGTAGGGACTTATTGATATACTACACATGAAATACTTTTTTTCATACAGTGTATACATCTCTGTTTGATTGAATTTTCTCTGTGGCTATATACCCAATTTTTCTACTCCTTGTGGTTTACTCCTATGTCTGGTTATACATATATGTGCAGATGACTATATCATGTCAGCATAGTTCAAATTCTACATGCAATATATAAATGGTTGGAGGTTGATGGTCTGTGTCCCCACTTGTTCTGTGCCGCCCCGCACCTACTCCCTTCAATAAAGAATTTCACTTTTGCATCTTGGATATTTGGTCGTGTGGTTCTCCTTATTCTCTATGGGATGTCTGAAGACAGCCAAGTACAGCGCTTAGCTATCCCTGGCAGTCCCATAGAGAATGAATGGAGTGGAGGTGCACAATCTCAGTGGGACTGCCATAGCTAACAAAGTGCTGTACTCGTTTAAATTTGGTAACTCAGTAGAAATGGATGAGAAGTATACATGCTCAGTATCTGGTCTATTCAGGGGTCCTATTCTATGGACTGCTGGGGGTCTCAGTGGTCAGATGCCCGGCAATCAGTAAAATAAGTCCTATACTATCAATAAAGGATAACATAAAATTTAACAACCCCGTTAAATTGAATCTACTTTTCTAGTTATCATTTCTCACTAAATTCTCACCATAGCTATAGATTTTATAAAATGTTTGCTTAATGAGTTAAACAGGTTTTCTACTTTATCAAAAGTGGTCCCCAAATGCGTTTATACATGTAAGATAACAAACAGAGCAACTACTCACCCTCCCGGCTCTCCAACACTGCTTCAGTCTTTATGTTATGGCTGCAATGGTGATATTATGGTTACAGCGCACATCACCGCTGCAGCCAATCACTGAACTCATTGACCTGAGTACTGCAAGTAACTGGTTGGTTTGTTATTTTACATAAGTTAAAGCACTTGAGAACCACATTTGTTACATAGGAAACTCCTTTTAAAAAACCTTTCACTGGCTTTTTTAATTTAAACGGAATCTGTCACCACTTTAACCTTGTTAAACTGTTAATATGGGCATACAGGTTATAGAATGCTGACAATAGTCTTACCTTTATGTCTCATATCTGATGCCTTGTTGAAAAATCCTCTTTTATCACTTTATGTAAATGAGGTTTTCCAGGCTATGGGGCGGATGCTGCCTGGAATATAACTCCGCCATCAGGGATTGTTATAAATAAAAGGGATGTTACCAGTGTGAGACACGTAAATGACACAGAACAGGAGAAATGAAACTTATCTTCTTTCAAAAACATGTTTTGCAGTTCTCTGAGCTCTGCTGCATTGCAGCAATGTCTGCCTGTGAGATGGAGGATGAAGCTGAGAGGACCCTGCAGAACTGTTAGTTATAATCACACACAGCTCTGCAGGGAGAGCAGAGAGCGGCCATCACACATCACACTGCTAACGCCCCTTTTATTTACGATAATCTCTGGAGGTGGAATTATCTTCCAGGCAGCACCCGCCCCCCATAGCCTGGAAGACCTCATTTACACAAAGTGATAAAAGATGATATTTCAACAACAAGGCATCGGATATGAGACATAAAGGTATGGCTTTTTTCAGCATTCTATAACCAATGTTAACAGTTTAAGAAGGTCAAAGTGGTGACAGATTTCCTTTAAACGGATTACCCCTAAATGCAGCTGCTTAAATGATATAGTGCCCTCCCCAATAATAAAGATGCAAATACTACTTTCAACCATTTGGGAACTTCACTGTGGGTGTTTTCTAAGACAACTTTATGTTACACACCCAGTTGGTCGAAAGGAGAATTTGCATCTTTCTTACATTGTATTATAGTGTGAAGTAAGCTCCCTCTAGAGGTGGCTGCGGGTAGTCAGAATGTTTTGGGTTGTTTGTTTTTTTTAAACTATGACTTTGCAGGGGATTTTAGAGCTCTGTTTGCCAAAAACACATAATTATAGTAAGGAGTTAATTAAGGTTTGCAATCAATTAGATAACAAAAAATGGAAGTCAAGAATGGACATATACTTTAAGCCCACTTTACACGTTGCAATTAGTTGTACAATCGCATTTGCGATGTGACACGCCCAGGTTGCATACGGGATCTATGAGATTTCACGTTGGTCGTTCATTTGCTGTCACACGAGCGTTAGTTGTCTATGTTAAATTGGTCAATTTTGTGTGCGATCCTTTAGATCATGTGTTCTGTGACGTATGCATTGAGCACTTTTTTTTTTTTTATTTATTGACTTGCCAAGCGTGTGTAATGTGTAGGGATGCGTTTTTACTATGTCATCTGCCGTTCAGCTCTGCTACATGGCCGCTAACAGCAGACACAGACAGCCATGTAGCAGCGGTGAATGGCAGATGACAGCAGACACAGACAGAGCCGCACTGTCAGAATGAACTCGGGTGAACTTCACCCGACTTCATTGTGATGCTGCGGCTCTGTCTGTGTCGCGCCCTGATTAGCGGTCACCAGTGAAGACTCACCGGTGACCGCTAATCTCCTGAGTAACTGAAGTTAGCAGCCCTCTCTCATATACTCACCAATCCCCGATCCCCGGCGCTGCACGGCGTTCACACTGCTCCGGCGGCTTTTACTGTTTTGAAAAAGCCGGCCGCCCATTAAACAATTTCGTATTCCCTGCTTTCCCCGCCCACCAGCGCCTATGATTGGTTACAGTGAGACACGCCCCCACTCTGAGTGACAGGTGTCACACTGCACCCAATCACAGCAGCCGGTGGGCGTGTCTATACTGTGTAGTGAAATAAATAATTAAATAATTAAAAAAAACGGCGTGCGGTTCCCCCCATTTTTAAAACCAGCCAGATAAAGCCATACGGCTGAAGGCTGGTATTCTCAGGATGGGGAGCTCCACGTTATGGGGAGCCCCCCACCCTAACAATATCAGCCAACAGCCGCCCAGAATTGCCGCATACATTATATGCGACAGTTCTGGGACTGTACCCGGCTCTTCCCGATTTACCCTGGTGCGTTGGCAAATCGGGGTAATAAGGAGTTAATGGCAGCCCATAGCTGCCAATAAGTCCTAGATTAATCATGTCAGGCGTCTATGAGACACCCTCCATGATTAATCTGTAAGTTACAGTAAATAAACACACACACCAGAAAAAAATCCTTTATTAGAAATAAAAACACACACATATACCCTGGTTCACCACTTTAATCAGCCCCAAAAAGCCCTCCTTGTCCGGCGTAATCCAGGATGATCCAGCGTCGCATCCAGCGCTGCTGCATGGAGGTGACCGGAGCCGCAGCAGACACAGCCGCTCCGGTCACCTCCACACAGCAAATGAACACAGCCGCGCGATCAGCTGCTGTCACTGAGGTTACCCGCGGCCACCGCTGCATCCACCGGTGGCCGCGGGTAACCTCAGTGACAGCAGCTGATCGCGCGGCTGTCTTCATTTGCTGCATGGAGGTGACCGGAGCGGCTGTGTCTGCTGCGGCTCCGGTCACCTCCATGCAGCAGCACTGGATGCGACGCTGGATCATCCTGGATTACGCCGGACAAGGAGGGCTTTTTGGGGCTGATTAAAGTGGTGAACCAGGGAATGTGTGTGTGTTTTTATTTCTAATAAAGGATTTTTTCTGGTGTGTGTGTTTATTTACTGTAACTTACAGATTAATCATGGAGGGTGTCTCATAGACGCCTGACATGATTAATCTAGGACTTATTGGCAGCTATGGGCTGCCAATAACTCCTTATTACCCCGATTTGCCAACGCACCAGGGTAAATCGGGAAGAGCCGGGTACAGCCCCAGAACTGTCGCATATAATGTATGCGGCAATTCTGGGCGGCTGTTGGCTGATATTGTTAGGGTGGGGGGCTCCCCATAACGTGGAGCTCCCCATCCTGAGAATACCAGCCTTCAGCCGTATGGCTTTATCTGGCTGGTTTTAAAAATGGGGGGAACCGCACGCCGTTTTTTTTAATTATTTAATTATTTATTTCACTACACAGTATAGACACGCCCACCGGCTGCTGTGATTGGGTGCAGTGTGACACCTGTCACTCAGAGTGGGGGCGTGTCTCACTGTAACCAATCATAGGCGCTGGTGGGCGGGGAAAGCAGGGAATACGAGATTGTTTAATGGGCGGCCGGCTTTTTCAAAACAGTAAAAGCCGCCGGAGCAGTGTGAATGCCGTGCAGCGCCGGGGATCGGGGATCGGTGAGTATATGAGAGAGGGGGATAGACTGACATGGACTGAGAGTGAGGGACAGAGATAGTGACGGACTGACAGAGATTAGTGCATGACAGACATTGTGAGGCGCTTCAGAACGCAGCTTTTCAGCTGCGCTCTGAAGCGGACCTTTTTTAAGCTGCGGTGCAGAGCGCACACCTGCGCACATAGCATCAGACACCAAAATCGTATGAGGGATGTCACACGTTACAATTGACTAGGTTCGTGCAACAAAACGCTCAATTCTAGACAAAGATACGATGTGTTTGCGATCAACGGTTTTGCGTTCAATCCTGATCGCATGTAGCTGTCACACGCAGATACCTCACAAACGATGCCGGATGTGCGTCACTTACAACTTGACCCCAACGACGGATTGTGAGATATATTGAAGCGTGTGTAGCGGGCTTTAGAGTAAAAGTAACATAAGAGTCATTCCTATTTATTGATTTACTAAACTTCACCAATAATTGTTTTCTATATACTTTCTAGTTATCCCTACATAAAAAAGGCCAAAAAAATGTACAAAAATATAAACTTTATATATAGACTGAATTAAAACCATGTGGGTGCATAAAGTATATACAGTACATCCCAACAAGGACTAAAATAACACAAAGTGGTTACCCATGGATTTTGGGGGTAGTCATTCAAAATAGAAGTAAGTATAAAGCTGCCATTACCCATTTGTGCAACAATCCTACACAAAAATAGTATAAATGCAAAAAAAGAATTCATAAAATATAAACTGTATTAGCAATTAGGACACCAAACCATGTAGGTGACACATTGGAAGATGCATAAAAGGAGATGGACGTTCTTGGTTGACCGTGCTGCTGCTGTAAAAGTAGTCGTCCCACACTGTGGTAGCATGTAATCATTTTATTATACCGTTTAAGTTTGTACCAAACTCGTCTTCAAAATAGACTACTACAATGGAAGAGGCAGCAACCACCACATGAGACCCAATGAGAAGTAATGGTCGATGTACAAATGACTTGATGCAAAAATAAGTATCCAGAAGCATGGCCTAATCACAGCGGAGAATATATATACATAGCGGAGAATGCATACAAATAGCAAATACTATGCCAGAGTTATAGAAAAAAATTAAAAATGTATACTATCAGTACAAACAACAGACCCATGAAAAAGCTACAAAGACATACACATCAAATCTGGGAATCCATTTTAGATAGTTACAAGGTCTACCTATACATAACATTCTTGTCCCCTCCAAATGGTGTGGCGCTCTCCCCAGCAAGTGTTTTGACGTATGCCTTCAACAGTGTGTGAGCATGACTCAACTGGATGTCGGAGAGGGAGCCACAACATTTGGAAGAGGTCACAACGGGTATGTATATCCGTGTACCTATTGCCATAGGTCTGTTGCTTGTGGTGATTATCTTTTATATATATATACAGTGCCTACAAGTAGTATTGAACCCCCTGCAGATTTAGCAGGTTTGATAAGATGCAAATAAGTTAGTGCCTGCAAACTTCAAACAAGAGCAGGATTTATGAACAGATGCATAAATCTTACAAACCAACAAGTTATGTTGCTCAGTTAAATTTGAATACATTTTCAACATAAAAGTGTGGATCAATTATTATTCAACCCCTAGGTTTAATATTTTGTGGAATAACCCTTGTTTGCAATTACAGCTAATAATCGTCTTTTATAAGACCTGATCAGGCCGGCACAAGTCTCTGGAGTTATCTTGGCCCACTCCTCCATGCAGATCTTCTCCAAGTTATCTAGGTTCTTTGGGTGTCTCATGTGGACTTTAATCTTGAGCTCCTTCCACAAGTTTTCAATTGGGTTAATGTCAGGAGACTGACTAGGCCACTGCAACACCTTGATTTTTTCCCTCTTGAACCAGACCTGGGTTTTCTGGTTTTCTTAGCTGTGTGCTTTGGGTCGTTGTCTTGTTGGAAGATGAAATGACGACCCATCTTAAGATCCTTGATGGAGGAGCGGAGGTTCTTGGCCAAAATCTCCAGGTAGGCCGTGCTATCCATCTTCCCATGGATGCGGACCAGATGGCCAGGCCCCTTGGCTGAGAAACAGCCCCACAGCATGATGCTGCCACCACCATGATTGACTGTAGGGATGGTATTCTTGGGGTCGTATGCAGTGCCATCCAGTCTCCAAACGTCACATGTGTGGTTGGCACCAAAGATCTCGATCTTGGCCTCATTAGACCAGAGAACCTTGAACCAGTCTGTCTCAGAGTCCTCCAAGTGATCATGAGCAAACTGTAGACGAGCCTTGACATGACGCTTTGAAAGTAAAGGTACCTTACAGGCTCGTCTGGAACGGAGACCATTGCGGTGGAGTACGTTACTTATGGTATTGACTGAAACCAATGTCCCCACTGCCATGAGATCTTCCCGGAGCTCCTTCCTTGTTGTCCTTGGGTTAGCCTTGACTCTTCGGACAAGCCTGGCCTCAGCACGGGTGAAAACTTTCAAAGGCTGTCCAGGACGTGGAAGGCTAACAGTAGTTCCATAAGCCTTCCACTTCCGGATGATGCTCCCAACAGTGGAGACAGGTAGGCCCAACTCCTTGGAAAGGGTGGATGGAGGCACTACCAGGAGACTGGCCAGTACATCCAGGAGACGTGGAGGGGGCTGTAGGGGGGCAACAACCCAGAAGCAGGACCGCTACCTCCGCCTTTGTGCAAGGAGGAACAGGAGGAGCACTGCCAGAGCCCTGCAACATGACCTCCAGCAGGCCACAAATGTGCATGTGTCTGCACAAACGGTTAGAAACCGACTCCATGAGGAAGGCATGAGGGCCCGACGTCCACAGATGGGGGTTGTGCTCACTGCTCAACACCGTGCAGGACGCTTGGCATTTGCCACAGAAGACCAGGATTTCCAAATTCACCACTGGCGCCCTGTGCTCTTCACAGATGAAAGCAGGTCACACTGAGCACATGTGACAGACGTGGCAGAGTCTAGAGCAGGGTTCCCTAACTCCAGTCCTCGAGGGCCGCCAACAGTACATGTTTTCAGGATTTCCTTAGCATTGCATGGGTGTTGGAATCATCAACTGTGCAGGTGATTAAATTATCACATATGCAATACTAAGGAAATCCTGAAAACATGCACTGTTGGCGGCCCTCGAGGACTGGAGTTGGGGACCCATGGTCTAGAGACACCATGGAGAGTGATCTGCTGCCTGCAACATCCTTCAGCATGACGATGATGGCCCAAACAGCTCCCTGTAAACAGTACAAGGTTATCAACAGCTCCCTATATACAGTTTGATGGTCCCAACAGCTCCTTATAAACAGTACTAGAAGGTGGCCCGATTCTACGCATCGGGTATTCTAGAATTTACGTATTGTGTAGTTCATGTATGATTTTTGTTATAGATATAGATATATATATATATATATATATATAGATGTTGTTGTGTGTAGTTACCAAGTGTTTGTGTAGGGCGCTGTACATGTTCTGGGTGTTGTCTGGGTGTGGCGGGGGTGAGAGCGGTGTTGTATGTGTGTTGCGTTGTTTGTGGAGCGCTGTGTGTCTGTCGGGTTGTGTGTGTGTGTGTTGCGCGGTTTGTGTGGGTGTGGTGTGTTTTGGGGGGAGGTATGTTTTGTGCAATGTGTGTGTTGTGCGGTATGTGCGTATATTTATGTATGCCGCGGTGTTTGTGTGTTGGGTGTTGTGTGTGTGCAGCGTTGTCTGTGTGTGTGGGTGTCTGTGTATGGCGGTGTTTGTGGTTCCCTGTGTGTGTGTGTTGGGGGGAGGTGTGCACCTCCCATCGTGCTCCATCTGCCATGCTGCGCACCCCCCATCGTGCTCCATCCCCCATGCTGCGCACTCCTCATCGTGCTCCATCCTCCATGCTGCACACTCCCCATCGTGCTCCATCCTCCACGCTGCGCACTCCCCATCATGCTCCATCCCCCATGCTGCACCCCCCCCATCGTGCTACATCCCCCATGCTGCGCACTCCCCATCGTGCTACATCCCCCATGCTGCGCACTCCCCATCGTGCTACATCCCCCATGCTGCGCACTCCCCATCGTGCTACATCCCCCATGCTGCGCACCCCCCATCGTGCTACATCCCCCATCGTGCTACATCCCCCATCGTGCTACATCCCCCATGCTGCGCACTCCCCATCGTGCTACATCCCCCATGCTGCGCACCCGCCATCGTGCTCCATCCGCCATGCTGCGCACTCCCCATCGTGCTACATCCGCCATGCTGCGCACTCCCCATCGTGCTACATCCCCCATGCTGCGCACTCCCCATCATGCTACATCCCCCATGCTGCGCACTCCCCATCGTGCTACATCCCCCATGCTGCGCACTCCCCATCGTGCTACATCCCCCATGCTGCGCACCCCCCATCGTTTTACATCCCCCATCGTGCTACATCCCCCATCGTGCTATATCCCCCATGCTGCGCACTCCCCATCGTGCTACATCCCCCATGCTGCGCACCCGCCATCGTGCTCCATCCGCCATGCTGCGCACTCCCCATCGTGCTACATCCCCCATGCTGCGCACTCCCCATCGTGCTACATCCCCCATGCTGCGCACCTCCCCATCGTGCTACATCCCCCATCGTGCTACATCCCCCATGCTGCGCACTCCCCATCGTGCTACATCCCCCATGCTGCGCACTCCCCATCGTGCTACATCCCCCATGCTGCGCAGTCCCCATCGTGCTACATCCCCCATGCTGCGCACTCCCCATCGTGCTACATCCCCCATGCTGCGCACTCCCCATCGTGCTACATCCCCCATGCTGCGCACCCCCCATCGTGCTCCATCCCCCATGCTGCGCACCCCCCATCGTGCTACATCCCCCATGCTGCGCACTCCCCATCGTGCTACATCCCCCATGCTGCTCACTCCCCATCGTGCTACATCCCCCATGCTGCGCACCCCATCGTGCTACATCCCCCATGCTGCGCACCCCCCATCGTGCTACATCCCCCATGCTATAATAGTTCTCCTATTATACTCAGAGAGGAGTATAATAGGAGGACTGTAATAGGAGGAGTAGTCCTGGGGGGAGAGGAGTATAATGCCGGCTCCCTGCACATGTGTACCGGGAGCCGGTGTACACTGGTAACTATGATACACATCGTGTAACTAAGGGACCTTAGTTACCCGATGTGTATAATGGTTACCAGCGTTCACGGGCTCCGTCAAGATCCCAGCATCGCAAGGTTATGTCTGGCGCTGCTAGGATCGTGACGGAGCCGGTGTACACTGGTAACTATGATACACATCGGGTAACCAAGGGACCTTAGTTACCCGATGTGTATAATGGTTACCAGCGTTCACGGGCTCCGTAAAGATCCCAGCATCGCAAGGTTATGTCTGGCGCTGCTGGGATCGTGACGGAGCCGGTGTACACTGGTAACTATGATACACATCGGGTAACCAAGGGACCTTAGTTACCCGATGTGTATAATGGTTACCAGCGTTCACGGACTCCGTCAAGATCCCAGCATCGCAAGGTTATGTCTGGCGCTGCTGGGATCGTGACGGAGCCGGTGTAGAAGCAAGCGATATCCCAGGATGTTGTGAGTGTGTGGATGTGATGTGTGAGGTGTGTGTGAGAGTGAGTGTGATCTGATGTGTGTGTGTGTACTCACCTGGGAGTCGGAGCTCCGTGTCAGTTGGGCCAGAGCGAGCGTGCATTGCGTGAGGGGGGCGGGGCCTGCAGAGAGCCAAGACGAGAGGCCAATCCGTGTGGGGGGCGGGGCCATGGCGAGCCCAGCGGCCAATCAGCTTTGTGTCACCGTAAGGACACAATTTTGGAGCATGACAAACAGACAGACAGACAGAATAAGGCAATTATATATATAGACTAGAAGGTGGCCCGATTCTACGCATCGGGTATTCTAGAATTTACGTATTGTGTAGTTCATGTATGATTTTTGTTATATATATATATGTTGTGTGTAGTTACCAAGTGTTTGTGTAGGCGCTGTAGATGTTCTGGGTGTTGTCTGGGTGTGACGGGGGTGAGAGCGGTGTTGTATGTGTGTTGCGTTGTTTGTGGAGCGCTGTGTGTCTGTAGCGTTGTGTGTTGCGCGGTTTGTGTGTGTGTGGTGTGTTTTGGGGGGAGGTATGTTTTGTGCAATGTGTGTGTTGTGCGGTATGTGCGTATATTTGTGTGTGCCGCGGTGTTTGTGTGTTGGGTGTTGTGTGTGTGCAGCGTTGTCTGTGTGTGTAGGTGTCTGTGTAGGGCAGTTGTTTGTGGTTCCCAGTGTGTGTGTGTGTGTGTGTGGTGTGTTGTGCACTTCCCATCGTGCTCCATCCGCCATGCTGCGCACTCCCAAACGTGCACCATCCGCCATGCTGCGCACTCCCAAACGTGCACCATCCGCCATGCTGCGCACTCCCAAACGTGCTCCATCCGCCAGGCTGCGCACTCCCAAACGTGCTCCATCCGCCATGCTTCGCACTCCCAAACGTGCTCCATCCGCCATGCTGCGCACTCCCAAACGTGCTCCATCCGCCATGCTGCGCACTCCCAAACGTGCTCCATCCGCCATGCTGCGCACTCCCAAACGTGCTCCATCCGCCATGCTGCGCACTCCCAAACGTGCTCCATCCGCCATGCTG
Source organism: Anomaloglossus baeobatrachus (assembly GCF_048569485.1). Lineage (NCBI taxonomy): Eukaryota > Metazoa > Chordata > Amphibia > Anura > Aromobatidae > Anomaloglossus > Anomaloglossus baeobatrachus. The sequence goes on along the minus strand of NC_134361.1, from coordinate 109,849,517 downwards.
CGCACTCCCAAACGTGCTCCATCCGCCATGCTGCGCACTCCCAAACGTGCTCCATCCGCCATGCTGCGCACTCCCAAACGTGCTCCATCCGCCATGCTGCGCACTCCCAAACGTGCTCCATCCGCCATGCTGCGCACTCCCAAACGTGCTCCATCCGCCATGCTGCGCACTCCCAAACGTGCTCCATCCGCCATGCTGCGCACTCCCAAACGTGCTCCATCCGCCATGCTGCGCACTCCCAAACGTGCTCCATCCGCCATGCTGCGCACTCCCAAACGTGCTCCATCCGCCATGCTGCGCACTCCCAGACGTGCTCCATCCGCCATGCTGCGCACTCCCAAACGTGCTCCATCCGCCATGCTGCGCACTCCCAAACGTGCTCCATCCGCCATGCTGCGCACTCCCAAACGTGCTCCATTCCCCATGCTGCGCACTCCCAAACGTGCTCCATCCCCCATGCTGCGCACCCCCCATTGTAATCCATCCCCCATGCTGCATCAGCATCAGCCTCTCTACCCGCAGCATCAGCCTTCTGTCCCCAGCATCATCCCCTCTCTGTCCCCAGCCTCAGCCCCTCTCTGTCCCCAGCCTCAGCCCCTCTCTGTCCCCAGCCTCAGCCCCTCTCTGTCCCCAGCCTCAGCCCCTCTCTGTCCCCAGCCTCAGCCCCTCTCTGTCCCCAGCCTCAGCCCCTCTCTGTCCCCTCCTCTGGCGACACTCACACACACGATCGCATCCACTCACACACACGATCGCATACACTCACACACACCCGATCCCGACACTCACACACACGATCGCATCCACTCACACACACGATCGCATCCACTCACACACACGATCGCATCCACTCACACACACGATCGCATCCACTCACACACACCCGATCCCGACACACACACACCCGATCGCATACACTCACACACACAGACACTGACGATATCGCACATACGCGCTCACAGTCACAACATCCGGAGATACCACATGCTTCTGGCCATGTGATCCTCCGTCAGGTCCTGGAAGGTCACAACAGCACAGTATCGAGGCCGAGAAGCAAGGGATATCGCCGGATGCTGTGAGTGTGTGGATGCGATGTGATGTGTGTGTGAGGTGTGTGTGAGGTGTGTGTGAGAGTGAGTGTGAGAGTGAGTGTGAGCTGATGTGTGTGTGTGTGTGTGTGTGCGTGTGGATCTTCCGCCGCTACAGGACCTCGATGCGCTTGTAACCATGCCAACGTATCCCGTCCCCCGCTCGCACGGGAGCCCACACCACTCCCGTGCGAGCGGGGGATGGGGGATGGGGGGGGGGAAGTACAGTACTCACCCCCCTTAACAGCCGTGTCAGTTCGGGGAATGCGCGGGGGGGGGAGAGGGGGGGGGAGTACAGTACTCACCTCCGTGACAGCCCTGTCAGTTCGGGGAATGCGCGGGGGGAGGTGGGCGGGGCAAGAGCTAACGTGCGTTGCGTGAGGGGAGCGGGGCGTGGCGTGGCCGAATTGCCAATGCCTGCAGGGTGCCGGGGCGAGAGGCCAATCTGTGGGGGGGGCGGAGGCTGGGCGAGCGGCTGGCCAATCCGTGTGGGGGCGCAGCCTGGGCGAGCGGCCAATCGGTGTGGGGGGGCGGGGCCATGGCGAGCCCAGCGGCCAATCAGCTTTGTGTCACCGTAAGGACATGTCACGGTGACACTGTCACGGTGACACAATTTTGGAGCATGACAGACAGACAGACAGACAGAATAAGGCAATTATATATATAGATGATGTCCCAACAGCTCCATTTATACAGTATGATGTCCCAACAGCTCTCTATATACAGTATGATGTCTTATAGCTCCATATATATACAAAATGATGTCCCAATAGCTCTCTATATACAGTATGATGACCCAACAGCTTTCTATATACAGTATGATGTCACAACAGCTAGCTATATACAGTTGGAGGCCCCTACTGCTCTCTGTATACAGTACAATGGTCCTCACAACTTCCAATATATAAAATCATGGCCCCACAGCTCACTTTATACAGTATGATGGCCCTACAACTCTCTATATAGAGTATGATAGAGTATGATCGTCCCACATCTCCCTATATACAGTATGACGGCCCCCATGGGTCTATATATACACTATTATGGCCCTTACAACTCCCTATATACATTCTGATGGTGCCCACAGATCCATGTATACACTGTGATGGACCCAAAACTCCCTATATACAATATGAGAAGCCAACAGCTCCCTATATACAGTATGATGGCCCCACAGCTTCCTTTCTACAGTACCACAACTCCCTATGTGCTGAATTTTCTACTGTGTTACCCACATGGTTTGAAAGCCGTTCTTATATTTATATACTGTTCATGGATATTTACTATGTTTGTGTAGGAATGTTGCTCTAAAGGGTGATGGCCAGCTTTACATTTACGTCTATTTAACCATGACTTCCAGCATTATATCTCCATTATACATCAGTAGCATGAGTTCTTTTTTGGAAATAAATATATTATGTATATATATATATATATATATTTTTTTTTTCTTTCTCTGCTTGCATATCTGATCCTAACTATTTTGGAAGTAAAATAGCCCATGCAGCGCTCACACTTGCCAATTACATTTATTAATGGCTATGGAATATGACCATACAGATCTGTGGAGAAACTATCCTCTTGTAACTGTAACTGCAAACAGGATAGTTTTTGATGACATATACATATACTTGTTCATGGTCAGAGATTTAGCAATACATCCCATTTCTGCTAAGCGCTCTGGGACCAAATGACAAATAAAAGAATATTACAATTATTAAGTAATTATTTCTATGCCAACCCTGTCTCCTTTTAGGACTGCACTTTCATCGTCTGGTTGCTTCTGTTCTGTTGACTGCCCGGGTGGTCCAGGGGGTCCTTGAAGACCTGGGTCTCCCTAAGAAAAAAGGTTATTATAGCAGTAGGTTAAGAGGCTGATAATCTCATTGCTTAAGGTTTTTAACACCATAAAAAAAGAAAATAAAAACGTAAAGTACTCTGTGGCATTAGTATAGCATACCTTTTCTCCTTTTGATCCTTGGAAATTTAAGCCCATGTTACCCTAATGATATCAAATTAAGAAAAGAGTTAGTGATATGGTGAAAAATACTATGAAAGTAGGCAACTACTTAAAATGAAACCGGACGGTTCCCACCTTCGCTCCTGGAAATCCGGGGGTTCCAGGAGGTCCCTTAAAAAAAGAAGACATATTAGAACCTGTATTAAGGCTTCTTTTGGCATTTATTTGCTATTTTTCATGTACTGCGGCTTACACTGAACTAAGCCCAAGCGTTACTGTTAAGCAATGGAAATAATTTTTAATTGAATATACTAATCATACTTTACCGGTAAGCCTGCAGACCCTGGACGCCCAACTGGACCCTGAACTCCTTGGGGACCAAGTAGACCCTGTATAGAAATAGAGACATTATTTTACAAGGCGCGCAGTAACAACAACTCTCTTTGTAGCTACTTTATGCAAGTTTGTACTTGTTTTATTATGTTACTTGAAATCTGTTAAAAGTATTAGAACTTTGAGGGCATTTATGTACTTTATGCTTCTTGCAAAAACAACCATTAAAGTGGAGCAAATCCAACTCCTATGTATTGGAAGAATGACATATATTTTAGGATCGCTACTTCCAATAGGTGGCGCTGCGCTAGAGTTTGTCTCCTGTCCTGGAGAGAAAATTTGAATATTTTGCAGAGGGGCATGGCAGCTATAAGTCCCCTTACTAGCATCCAGTCAGACTGGCTTGCAAAGTCTCCATAAGGAGAATAGTGTCCCCCCGTGATCCCACAAAGCTTCTCATAGCCAGATCAGACACCCCATACTTTGCACTGATGAGGGGCAAGCACCCCGAAACACCGTGTCTGCAAATTGGGATTCTGATCTGGCATATATATCCTAAGTTATATTGAAAGGATTGTTAAAAATCCACATTTAACTTTTAGGATCGGTACTTCCAATAGGTTGCGCTGCGCTAGAGTTTGTCTCCTGTCCTGGAGAGAAAATTTTAATGATTTGATGAAAGATTACAAATTTGGGTGCACACTGATTTATGGCAGTTGCCATCTCATGACCAATAATGTACTGGTATGTCAATGGTCGTATTGCGGTAAGCCGGCGGTGATCCCAGCACATGTCTGGTGATTTGATCAGCAGACATGTGAGTCTAAAGCCTGCTTTACACGCTGCAATGTATCTTACAATGTGTCGGCGGGGTCACGTTGTAAGTGACGCACATCCGACATCGTAAGTTACATTGCAGTGTGTGACAGGTACGTGCGATTGCGATTGAACGTTAAAACGTTCATCGCATGTACATCGTACCTTTCTCTAGAATTGCACGTCAAATTGTTCATCGTACCCGGGGTAGCACACATCGCAGTGTGTGACACCCCGGGAACGATGAACAGATCTTACCTACGTCCTGCGGCTCCCGGCCCACAATGCGGAAGGAAGGAGGTGGGCGGGATGTTTATGGCCCGCTCAGCTCTGCCCCTCCACTTCTATTGGCCGGCTGCCGCGTGACGTCGATGTGACGCCGAATGTCCCTCCCACTCCAGGAAGTGGACGTTCGCCGCCCACATCGAGGTCGTATGGAAGGTAAGTACGTGTGACGGGGGTTAATCGTTTGTGCGGTACGTTCAACAAATTGAACGTGCCACACATACGATGGGGGCGTTGCAAATCGCATACGATATCGTATGCGAAATTGCAACGTGTAAAGCAGGCTTAACAGACGAGGGTGGATCCACAATCCACCTGTGCCTGCTAGCCACTTAGATCTCGTTGTCAAATTGTAACAGTGCGATTTAAATGGCCATGGTGGGGATTGCGCCGTTCCTTGCCACCATCAGTGGCCACATGACGTGATCGAGGGGAGTCGATGGTTGCCATGGTAGTGATGGGTCATGTGATGACCCCTGACGCGATCATGACGTAGTTCCTGTAAGAGCCAACAGAGCGTCGGCTCTCACAGGAACACTGAATATGTGCTGACCAGAGCTGTGCAGCTCTGATCAAGAGAAATTAACAAGCGAGCAGTCTGCTAATCCATAAAGTCCCTTAGAAGGACTAGTAAAATAAATAAATATCTAAAAAAAAAAAAAAAGTTTTGAAAAATCTAAAAAAAATAAAAAAAAATAAAAGTTCAAATTACCCCCCATTTGCTCCATTGAAAATTAAACATTAAATATATATATATATATATATATACACATATTTGGTATCACTGCATTCAGAAACGCCCGATCTATCAAAATATAAAATCAATTACCTGATCGGTAAATGGCGTAGTGTCAAAAAAATTCCAAACGCCAAAATTATGTTTTTTTGGTCGCCGCAGCAGTGCATTAAAATGCAATAACAGGCGATCAAAATGTAGCATCTATGCAAAAATGGACGCAAAATATAAGCCATCACTGAGCCCCAGATCCAAAAAATGAGAACGCTACAGGTCGCGAAAAGCGGAATTCATTTACTGGACAAACTTCTGAAATTTTTTTCATAACTTAGATAAAAGTAAAACTATACATGTTTGGTGTCTACGAACTTGTACGGACCTGAGGCAACACACTGACACATCAGTTTTACCATATAGTGATCATGGTGAATAATATACACCAAAAACTATTGTGCAATTGCACTTTTTTTGCAATTTCACCACAATTGGAATTTCTTATCCCGTTTTCCAGTACACTATATGGTAAAACTAATGGTTCCATTCAAAAGTACAACTTGTCACGCAAACAATAAGCCCTTATATGGCAAGATTGACGGAAAAATAAAAAAGTTACGGCTCTCGGAAAAACGGGAGCAAAAAACAAAAAAGAAGGGGTTAAAGCCCTAAAGAAACAATAACTGTGCAGAGAGAAGCACATAATAGGGTAAAACTCTGATATAGGAGATGGATTATACAATAGGGTTGGCTCACCTGGGGTGGTTGTGTACAGACACAACCACTGTAAAGGTTTAAATAACCAGCTGCTGCAGCCTGGTGGCTGGAGGAGAATCCATCAGATGAAAGCTTTCCAAAACAGGATAAAAGTCACGTTTAAAATTGGCTGCGCAGCTAGAAAAAAAGTCTCTTGCTGCAATATTCCTTAAAGGTTCTTTACTAACCACTTCATTTTTCAAGGCTGTACTGACGTCTTTCTCAAGTTTTTCCTTTTACACTTGAATAAGTTGTCATTACTGTATTGAATAGCATAGTGGTTAATAAAGAACCTTCACGGAATATCACAGCAAGATACTTTTTTCCAGCAGTAGAGCCAATTTGAAATGTGAATTTTAGTTTTGAAATCTTTAATATAGCGACAGAGTGCACTAGATAAAGCATACCTTTTTTGCTAAATAATGGAATTTAGAAAAAAACTAATATTTACATGTGTATAATTTATTTCACTTATTTACTTTATTCAAATTCTCAGAGAACCCCTTTAACACAAGCTTTTTATAGTGCTAAAAATGTGAAAGGGACCTCAACATATATAGGCAACTGTCCTTCACTGCTGCGCTGTCACACACTATCTGAAATGTTTATTCAGTGTTTTATGGCTCTGACTGCCAATCTCTATTGCTGAGCTGTGACATTCTTTCATTCAGTTGCTGCATTCCCTGCCTTGGCTTTTATACAGGCTATGATGGTGTCTCCTGGTTGGAAGTGCCATACCTTGTAGATGTATTAAAGTTTGTTAATCTGTGGAGCAGATAAATAAGCAATCTAATGACTTCCACTCAAGTGTATGCAAACGTATTGTCACAGGAGTGATGGCTAACAGAAGCAGGGGCACCTAGACTGGCCCTCAGACTGAGGACACTGTTCTGTCCCTTATCCCAGAGATACGCTTGATGGTCTCGACAGCCAGCATGATGCTAACTTCTGTCCATACTCTGGTCTAATAACCCCTCTCCCCCACCCCTGGGGAGGGCTGGAACCAAAGTAACAAACCATAGAAATAACGCAGACAGAGGAGAACCAGAAAAACATATAACACACTACAATTAGACCCAGGGGAGAGACAAAATGTGCACAGGGAGGAAATATACTGACAACAGAGATATATTCAAACCACACAAGATCATACAACAGATCACCAGTAACTGGATCATATGCTAGGACAGGAATCACTGGAGCTATTATCGGCAATGAGGAACCAGATCCAGCACTTAGGGTAGAGGCGGCTGTGAGTAGTCATTAGCAACCTCAGCTCCTAGCAGCGGTTCACCAGCCAGCAGGGATTAACTCCTGCTGGACTGATGAGCAGTGACCATGAAACTGCCGAGCTCTGGCTGAACAAGTAAGAGACCTCCGGTTGCCTTTCAGACTCTGCAGTGTGAACAGAGTCTGATGCTGTCA